>NC_029781.3:100812334-100819107 GCF_000817695.3 Arachis duranensis
TTTTATATAAATAATTAATTCAATAATTAACTTTTTGTGTATATATAATGGTAGAAACTTAGATGAAGTCGACTTCACGTGAAGTTGATATCTAAAAATCGTTAGATAATTTGATTTATCCAACGACTCTCAGATATCAACTTCACAACTTTAGGTGAAGTCAATTTTCCTTGAATTTTTACCATATATAATATAGAATGATATATATTAATTAACAGCGCCTACCATATAGCTAGGTACATGAATGAATGTCCCCAACTACGAAAATATTAATAGTCCTATTAACATCATAGTCCTTATATTTTTTGTCACTGCTCCTTCTTACACAATAATAGTTACTGATGGTGATTGAGAACTGTTAAAGCTATGGCTTTGGGATGTAGCAAATAGTCGTTGCATGTAAGATATGTTCAGAATTTATTTAATAAAATACGGTTATTATTCTCTGTCTCCCCATGCAAATCATGAGATTACGGACGATTGCCTCACACAAACTTTAAAGGGTTATTGCTAATTATTTATTGTCTCCTCCATTTTCCTTCTTTGTCAATTTACTATTCTCATAAATAGTATAATAAAAGTATAGTAGTAATTGCTCAACTACACTATATGAATCAGAGTATATACGTACGTTCCTTTTTTTATTTCATTTTTTTGCATGTAAGCAATCCTCTGGGTGCTGTCAAAGATTGTTGAGGATTTTTAGAATTGGGATTTCAATATTTTCTTTTCATTTAATTTCCAATACAAGTAAAAGGAAAAAAATGTATACATAATATATAAGCAATATTAATAATTTCATTGATCATTATAAAATCCTGATGACTTTTTTAGTTAGATGGATTAAAGAATTCTAATTCTAAATATTACATCATAAATTTACATATATTATTTATTTACACACCTAGTATTTTTAAAATTTTTTTATCTACTACTTAATATTACTAATCTTTGAATAGATACAACATATTAAAAAACATGCTAATGTGTCATTTCAACTAGAGGATAGTAATGTAGAGGAAGTGAATCTTCTTAATTTTTTCTCTCAATTATTTAATAAAATATCTCTTAATCCTATTTAAATAATATAAAATAAAAAATTATATTTTACTAAATAATTAAAAATTATTTTTTTTAGGTGAAAATTCAGGTGAAGTTGACTTCACGTGAAGTTGATACTTTAGAATCATTAGATAAAAATTTAGTCAAATCAATTAAATCATCTAACGGCTCTTAAATATCAATTTTACGTAAAGTCGACTACACCTGAATTTTCATATTGGAAGTCCAATGTAGGACCAATAATTAAGGGGCCCATGATTTATATACACATTATACATGCACTTGATTGGGACCCATTGCTTTTCTAACTCTCTCTTTTTCTTTTTTTTTTCTTTTTTCCAATTTCACTTTTAATCTACTAAAATTTAATATCATGTAAATAGTAAAGGTAAATTTATTTAAGATTTGGAAAATAAATTTAATATAGATATATAATGATTACCATTTTTTTTGAAGCTTTGAAAGGCATTTAAAGTTGGTGTGTTATGGTAGTTGGTTTGTGTGTTTCTTAGCAATTTAATTTCTTTATCTTGAAACTGAGGCATCCAACCACAAAAAATTCCGAAATAAGTTGATAATGAGAAAAAGGATGGAAATTGTGAAAACGACAAGAAGATATTTAATGAAAAAAATGAGCAATGAGATCCCTCCACCCGCTTCTTTATCCCCACCTTTTTTTTTATCTTTTCTTTTTCATTAAACAAATAATAATAGAGATTTAATTAAGCTTTTGTGGAAGGAGACGTTTCCTCGTTTTTCAGCTGTTTGTATCTTCTGACACACCTTGATTGCATTTTCATTTTCATTTTCATTTTTTTTAATTATCAATAGATAGATTTCTCAGCTATCACAGAAACAAAGACCCTCTCTCTCTATCTCTCTCTCACACACAACGCCTTCAAAGGTTCTTTGTTGCTCATCATCAAAGGGTGCTTTAATAACTTGCTTGCTTGGCTGCATCAAATGATTTGAAAAGAGAGGGTAAGTCAAATCATCAAACAACCAAGTTCAATTATTCTCAGGTACTTCTCTTGAAAAAAGAAAAAAAGAAAAAAAAATCCATTGAACCTAACATGTTAGCTTCAGTGTTAATGAACAATAATTGTCACAAAATTCTGCACTTACCCAGAATTAAAAGTATTGAAAAGACTTGATTTTTAAGAAGAAAATGGTGATAAATGTGTGGATAAGGAAGTGAATAAAGATGGGTATCTTTTTCTGAAGTCATTTCTTAAGTCTCTCTCTCTCTCTCTTTTTTGCCCTTTTCAGTTGGGTTTGGGAATTGCAGAAGATTTTGAGTCTGACAGAGATCTTTACTCTTTGTGTGTGTTAATTATAGGCATGTAACTGTATTTTGCTTTTGATGTGTATGTCTCTCTCTATCTATGGTCTAATCCGTTTATGTCATTGTAATGAAATTCTTGTTTTCCTCAGCAGTTGTTCTAAGATGATGATGATGATGAAGCACGTGCGCTCTCTATTAATCCCTGTCACACCAGGTATACTACTATGTCTACCACATATCCATTATTATTATTTCATTAACTAATATAAAACCTCTCCTTTTCACAATGAAATATGAGTTCAGAGTTGTTTTGAGAAGGAATTGAAGAAGCTACATAGCATCATCAATCATTGAGGATGATCCACAAAATAAGCATAGGGACGCAGCAGATTATTACTGGTTCATCAGGTCACTGAAATTAAAGGTACAGTCCAAATAGCAATAGCATGTGTTCCATAAATATGTCGGTTCACAAGAGTAGCAACAAGACCATGTGTGTGAGCCTGTGGTTTTTGTTTCTGTTATATATATATATATTCATTATTCAAATAGCCAAGTGCTAAAGGTTAAGGCTATAATAACTAACTGTACAAGTTGAATTCTGTTTCTTTTTCTTCAGAGGGTGAATTCAATTCAAGTATTTAACCGAAAAATAATCCATGGCGACGTACTTTCATGGCAATTCAGAAATCCAAGCACCTTCTTCTGCTGATGGACTTCAAACGCTTGTTCTCATGAACCCTCCACCTCCTCCTCCTCCTCCTGCTGCTGCCTACATCCACTACCCTGACGCGCCACCACCATCTCACGCACCCGCCAACCTTCTCTTTCTCAACTCTTCCGCCGCCGGAAACAACTCCTTCTCCCCTCACGCGCCTCCCCCTCATACTCAACAGTTTGTTGGAATCCCACTCTCCTCGCAGGACATCAACCACCACCACGACGTCTCCGCCCTGCATGGCTTCCTCCACCGCATGCAGTACAACCCCTGGACAACCATGGACCCCACCTCGGCGGCGCGTGAGACCCCACGCGCTCAGCAAGGTCTGTCCCTGAGTCTGTCCTCGCAGCAAGCCGGGTTAGGTTCTTTCAGGGACGTGGCGCCGCAGGCTTTGTCCGGCGACGAGATTTGCGGTGGTCGGTCAACGTCATCGGCTTCTGCAGTGACGAACGGTGGGTCGAGCATTCAGAGCGTGATTTTGAGCTCAAAGTATCTGAAGGCAGCGCATGAGCTTCTGGAAGAGGTTGTGAATGTTAACAACGCTGAGTTGGCGACGAAGAAGATGATGAAGACAGTTGGCGAGTCATCCACTGCAGCAAGCGGAGACGGTTCCATTGGTGGCGAGGGTAGCGGCAAGCGTAGCTCAGAGCTTTCCTCGGCGGAGAGACAAGAAATTTCACTGAAGAAAGCAAAGCTACTGAGCATGCTTGATGAGGTAGAGCAAAGGTACAGACAGTACCAGCAGCAGATGGAGGTGGTGGTGTCATCGTTCGAGCAAGCGGCGGGAATAGGGTCGGGTCGGACATACACGGCGCTTGCACTGCAAACAATTTCGAAGCAGTTTAGGTGCTTGAAGGACGCCATAACAAGACAGATCAAAGGTGCAAACAAGAGCTTAGGAGAGGAAGAAGGGTCACGCCTTAAATATGTTGATCATCACTTGCGTCAACAGAGAGCTCTCCAACAATTGGGAATGATCCAGCACAATGCTTGGAGACCCCAGAGAGGCTTGCCTGAACGTTCTGTTTCTCTTCTTCGTGCTTGGCTCTTTGAACACTTCCTCCATCCCTATCCCAAGGATTCTGACAAGCACATGCTTGCTAAACAAACTGGCCTTACCAGGAGCCAGGTAACTAACACTTATTCACTTTCAAATTGGTTTATAAATGCTCGAGTTCGACTTTGGAAGCCAATGGTCGAAGAAATGTATGCAGAGGAGATGAAGGATCACCACTTCAACAACAATGCTACTACTTCTGACGACAAATCAAACAACACCAACAACCAAGACCCTTCAACAAAAATTGCAGACAAACTTCCAACATCTGAAACAGAATCTCATAAACAAGACCACAACACTCCCGTGGTGTCACCACTTGAAGGGAACATGAGAAACCAACCAGGGTTCAGCTTCATCATGGGATCATCAGAACTAGAAGGAATCACACAACACCAGCAGGGAAATAGTCCCAAGAAACCAAGAATCAGCAACAATGAAGCTATGCATAGTTCCCAAAGTAACATTCCTTCCATGAACATGATGGATGTGAAGCCCAATGAGCAGGGGAGACAAGGTTATTCTTTCATGGGGAACCAAACTAACTTCATTAGCGGTTTTGGACAGTACCCTTCCATTGGTGACATGGATAGGTTTGATCCAGAACAATTCACAACACCACCACCAAGGTTTTCAGGTAATGGAGTTTCCCTCACTCTTGGTCTTGATTCATTGCCCGGAACGCACCACCAATCGTTTCTACCAAACCAGAACATTCAACTCGGAAGAAGCATTGATATCGCGGAACCAAACGATTTCGTTGGCGCCATGAACACTTCTTCATCTCCTCATTCCTCTGCTGCTGCTGCATTTGAGAGTATTGGCATGCAGAATCCAAAGAGGTTTGCTGCACAATTGTTGCCAGACTTTGTGGCCTGAATAAACCATATATATTGAAGGTTGAGGAATGAAACAAAGTAGTGTAAAGAAAGGAGGAATATTATTCTTTACTTTAGTATAGGTTTTATAGTTCATACCATGCATAGAACCATTTGAGTTCTTACTTTAGGTATAGCTTTAGGATTTGAGAGCGTATATTGTTGGATGAGGTTGTATATTATTTTTGTAACTTGTTAAAGGTGGGATAGATATGGGCGATGTCATAAAAGTTTACTTTGATAAAAGATACCAAATATTTTCCTCGATTGATATGATATGGTGTAATATATATTTTCTGCATAATTCTCCAGCCATTGAAGTGCCTAATCTATCTGTTTAGAGCGTGTGCGGAGAATGAGATTCATATATCTGTGTTTAAGAAACAAAAATGCTTCATAAATGCAGCATTATGTAAAATACTGGACAACTATACAACAGTAACTGATTTGAGCATGCGCCATTGTAATGAGAACATACCAAGTGAGACCAGTCAACTATCATCATGCATAGAGATTTTGTTTACTCTTGAATCAATCATCTCAGAATGCATTTTCTACATTTTATAGTTAAAACTAACAACGTTTTACAAAATCTACAATGCAATTTACATTGAACTGTTGTAGTGAATGGAGATGATCAGATTTGGATGGCTCCTACCAAAATTTCCATTCACAAGCCGGAAAAAAAGGGTTCATATTCTCTTCTAAATGCCTTGATAGGAATCTTTGGATAAGCAGTTCTAAATAGTTCATTAGAAAGAAACTGAATCTGAAATTTTCAAATGGAGTTGGTCATGGCATGATCATCCCCTAGCAATAACAATCTTCTCTTAGCTACCTTAGACCTGTAGCACCATACTTCAAATGCCTCAGTTAGGTCCGGATACCGGATACACTCATTTTCCAACCATTCAGTTAAAACCTCTGCCTGATCTGCAGACGGTAACGCAAGAATAATGGAAACAAAAGAAGACTCTAGGGATTGCCATAGCTCTCCATCCATCTTAATCACCATGCCATCTTCACCATTCATTATGGCAGAATCGATCATTGGTTTTGTAACCCTCACAAATGGAAGCCACACTTTCAAAATCTGAAGCCGTTTTGCAGTTGGCAGTATGACACTACCATACCCGATTGCCTCTAGAACCTTTGATGTCACCTCAATTGCCCGGAGCTTCATCTCGGTTACTTCCTTCGCAGAACTTCCTTGCTCAAGCACCTTCACAATCTTTTCTGATACATCAAACCAATACTCAACAAGTTGTCTCATTATCTCCAACTTACTAAGTATCTGCGAGACCCATGACAAATCAGTCAAATATGACAGAAACAACTGAATATTCCCTGCCTCGGAGAGCGATTCTGCAGAATCACAGAATGGAGCTATTACTGAGTTGTTAAACCTAGAGAACAATCTGTTTAAACAGTCTATGACCTCGTGTCTTATGTTGTCATCAGCTGTCAATAAAGGAGCATCATCATCTTCAGTTATCATATACTCGAGCTGCTCTTGCGCTGAAGACTTGAGATCATTCATTTCGGGTGGAGGAGATGATGTGGCAAATCGAATAGCCGAGACAAAGATGTTTGTCAAAGCTGACTGGCTGACCGGCTGAAGTCTAGCTAGAATAGGCTCTGCTTGTAACCCCATTCGAGGTACGAGTCTCAATATCTCCTCCTCCTCGGCCTCCTCCCATGCGACTGCTTCTAAGTAGTTCACACACGCAGTAACAATTTGGGGGCATTCAAGCTCAACTGCCACCTGAA
>NC_029781.3:100819121-100820192 GCF_000817695.3 Arachis duranensis
TTCTAACACCATGCCACATATCGTCACCTGAATCATCAATGTTAACGTATAGAAGGCGTATGAGATTCACATGGTAATCAAAATCCAATTCTTGGCAATAGACATCGACACAGTGACGAGAACCAAGGATCTGACATGTTGGCCAGTTCTCAGATAGCCGGTCGGCGAAATACTTGCAATTTTTGGTAAGAATCTCAGAGTGGCAGTACAGCCAATCGTCTCGACCTTCCTGTGTGCGAAGCCTCACCACAACATCACTGGTTGGTTGATCCCCAATTACATGGGTAGTCTTTTCTTCTTTATCCTGAAAGAAACAGAACAACATAACTTCCTCAGACCATAATAAAGAATTTAACTGTCCCTAAATCGAGTCTGAATTCAACCTAAGAACTACACTAAAGCATTTAAAAGTTTAATGTAGTGCATTAATGTAGCCATGAAGCCAGTTTCAGAAATTGAAAGAATTAACAACTGAATAAGAGCCCATAGAATCTAATTATTAAATTCTCTTAAAAATACAAAAGGCAACAAGATAAATTATGATTACTGAAATGGTGAGAAAAAACTTACAGCAGGATCCATTGAAATGAAGACAGAACTATGTAGCAAGTTGTTTCCACATCTTAGCAGCTGCACAATCACACAACAACAATTAAAGTCTCCATTTGGATCTAGCAAGAACAGTGGCTCAAAACAACACATGCAATACAAAACAATCAAATCAACCAAAGAAACAAACAATATCAAAGTAACTACCTTGTTGGATGAGTAATTTAGTAAGGAATAGAAGGAAATGTTGGAAGGTTTAAGGGGTCCAAATAAGGAAAGTAAGTAATTAAGTGGAAATGGGGGTATTAGAGAGAAGAAACAAAAAATACATCGTACCGACACGAAAATAAGAAAGGATGGTGGTTGTTGTAAAAGAGCACCGCTTCGTTTGATGGCGGCTGGTTGGATTGGAAGAAAAGCCAGAGGATGAAGGAACCGAATAGATCAACCAAACTTTGTTATCTTCCTACTCATTCCCTCACTCACACTCTGTTTTCTATTATTTCTCGATTTCTTCTTTTT
>NC_029781.3:100820220-100838663 GCF_000817695.3 Arachis duranensis
AACATTTAAGTTTGTTACCTTCTTTCTTCTATTTATCCAGTATTCCTTTTGTTTCTTTTCTCAACTGCTAACCGGCAGTTAACAAAACCCTTGATTTAATTCATTTCCCAATTCTTTTTAGTATTCTTAGTAAATTCCATATTCAGCAACATGTTACTTTTTATGGTGTATATTTATTTTTATGTAAAGTTATTAGTTGAAAATTATTAGATAATTTAATATATTTAGTTAAATTGTTATTGAGGTAAATAATAATTTAATATCCAAAAGATTTTGACATTAACAAAATAATACTTGAATAATATTATCAATAAAATGACTTTTAAAATATTCTAAAAGTTGACAAATGTGTTTCTAAATTTGTTAGAGTACATCTCTAACAAATATAATGCTGATATAGATACCATATTTAATAATATGACATATTTCTTTAATTAATTATTGAGTTGGATTTTCTAATTAATTTTTAATAATTGTAAGGTAAAAAATTGGGTTATTCTTTGTCCTGAACCCTAAAGATGAATGCTCATTTATTTTGAATCCACCACAACTTTTAAATGTGTTGAATCATAGCAACTATCACATCCCCACCTTCTTGATCATCATCGTTTCTCTCGTATGCGTCGCCTTTTTTGCTGTGTCATCAACGTTAAGTTCTACTCTTCCAAAAATAAGTCAATGACTTGCTTTATTTGTTTGAGCGAGTTTGAAGAAAACGACACCCTCAATTCTATGATCTTCTCAAATCAGAAAAGAAAATAAAAAAATTAAAAAACAATAAAAAATCAATTCAGCAGCAACCTTAGAAATACAAATCTGTTCATCAGCATCAAGCAACACCATAATTAAAAATTTAGCACAAACTAATTTAATTTTATTTACATTCGAAAAATGAAATGCAAAAAGACTGACTTACTGGAAGAAAGAGCGACCAACAATAAAGAAGTTGACAACGACGATGAAGAACGATCTTATTGGAGACGGCGATAGTGACCGGATTGCAACAAAGACGATTATGCCTCTAACAATCTTGCTGGACGGCGACGAAGACGATTCTCCTCTGATGCAACAAAGAAAGGCGATGCTTCTGCCTCTGATGATTCTCCTCAAGTGCGCGAAGACGACGTTCTCCTCGGAATAGGTCAGGCACGTGATGGCAACGTTCTCCTTGAATTGGGTCTTAGGTGCGCGACGACAATTATGCGATAACCTTGAGAGTGAGAGGGGGGAGTTTGGTAGGGGAAAGAAGGTGGCAGATGACGGTAAAAGGAGTAGTAGAAACACATTTTCCAATGAGAGTGAGTACGAGAAGCAGTGAGAGGGGAGGAGCCATGGCAAAAAAATTGAGGATACAGCTAGTAATTGTTAAAAATTAATTATAAAAGGCAATTCAATAATTAACTAAAGAAATATGTTATATTATTAAAATACAGTGGTCATTTCAGCACTTTTTCGTTAGAAATAGACACTTTCAAAGACATGTTTGTCAATTTTTAAAATCAATTAAAGACTATTTTATCGATAACATTTATTCGAATACTATTTTATCAGAATCTTATGGATACCGAATTGATATTAACTTCATTGTTATTTAATAATTTTTAACTAGCAATTTTACATAACAATAATTATACATGAATTTTTGTTAACTTTTATTCATGAAACATTGTTACATCAAGAAAAAAAATTCAGAATCTTAAAAGAAAAAGATATTTTAGAATGTTACAATACTTTTTATGTTGATATAAAAACTAAAAAAACTCATTTATTCTTAGTCTTATTTTTAAGATTTTTAAAATTAAATATTAGATTTACTCTCAGATTTTAGTTCATCGTGAAAAAGATCAATTTGTTAGTTTTTCTTAGACTAATTTTTTTTGTTATCTATAATTATCGTATGGCTATATATATTTTCCGTTCTTGTAAAATAAACAAAAAAAAGAAATAATGATTATTTATTTATGAATAACTATATATTATTTCAGTAAAAATTTATATACAATTATTTTTATATAAAAAAATTAATAATTAAATATCGTTAAATTATCTAATTAAATTTATTAAATTATCTAATATAATTCTTAATTACTAATTTCATACGAAAACAACTTCACGTAAATATTCCCTTATTATTTATTCGATGCACATTCATTTCTTATACTCAAAGCTAACTCATACGAAAAAATTTAAACTATGAAATAAGTATATATCAATCATTTTCTATGATCTTATATTTTATATAAAGATAAATAAACGAATTTGACTCTTCTGAAATAAAAAATAATAAATTAGTTACTATTAGATTTACAATTTTTATCGTATATAATAAATTTCACTGTTTTAATTCAATAATGATTATAATCCTTTCACGATTTTGATCTAAAATAATCAAATACGAGAGCGTCTGAAATATCGATGGTGAGTTACCCCCTCGCACATCTGCCAGTGCCACCAACCATATCATGATGATATCGTATATATCTCTGATTGGCTATTAATTATTTGTTTCTTATCATTTTTAAACGCATCTTTCCACTCCCTTCCTCTTTGTTTTCTTTCTCCCCCAACTTGCCAACTTGCCATTCATATATGTACGTAGACGTAGTTTTGTACATCGCCACATACATGAACAATGACTCTATTATATTATACGTCACTATGTATATAATATTGTCTATTGCATCATTTTAATTTTTTTCTATATATAGAAAGTTGATTTAGTTGTACATAAATACATATTTGACAGACTTATGGACCAAATTATTATTATTATTATTATTATTACCACTGATCCGTCCATTAAAATTCGGGCAAATATCTCCAAGAATACCTAAATTCCGTTATAAAAGTATCATTTATCTGCGATTTAACTTGAGTTAATATCTTTTTTTTTCAAAGATAAATATTATTTTATTAATATAAAATAAAAGTGTTTCCATAAGAAAGTACAAAAGAATTGGGTATTCCCATTTATCACTAACTGTGACCGAAAGACTAAGAGCTTAAAGAAGAGTAAAATAAGAGTAAAGAAAATTAGCAGCATCTATCAGGTATGGCTCACGAGTTCACGCACTAAATTGCTGGCTTCTTTCACTATCTCTAGTGCCGGGCTTATTACCTTCTCAAAAACACACTGATTCCTCGCTTTCCAAGTGCTCCAACACAGCGTCGCTATGAGGAGGGTCTTTTGTCTACCGTCTAATTGAGCCGCTGCTCAGGATAAGACTTGTTGCCACCAATTGAAAAATATCTCTTCTTCTCTCATCCATAGGTCAGGGGTTATTAAGCTTAGTCTCCATATTATTGAAGATAGGGGGCATTGGAACAAAGCATGAGAAATTGATTCAGCTTTCAACATGCATCTTGGACAAATGGCAGGAGTGGATGCGAACCGGCTGTGGACTTGTTGCAACACTGGAAGCTTTTCATGAAGACTTTTCCATAGAAAAATCTTAATTTTATGTGGTAATTTCAACTCCCAAATGCTATTCCAGACTCTGTTGTGTATGTTCTGGGGCCTCAATGAAGTAGGAGAATGAAAGAATCCATAAGCAATTTTGTATCCTGACCCAACTTCATATATACCAGATTTTATCCAGCACCAATTAACTTCATCCTCCTCCTCTGTTGGTTTGATTGAAAAAATTTTATTGCATATATCAACTGAAAAAATTGACTCAATCAGATTTTTATTCCAGCTTCTATCAGGATTTAGTAACGCACTAACGTAATACACTTGCAGATCTGGCGGGATTGTGAGTGCATTTTGAGGGACATTAAAGGGCACTGGTGGTGGGAGCCAGGGGTCGTGGAAGATGCGAACATTAGTGCCAGAGCCTATTTTCCATAACAAGCCTTTCTCGATCACCTTGCGCCCTTCAAGAACACTTCTCCAGCCCCACGACGGTATGCTTTCTATCTCTGCATGTAGGAAATTTGTATATCTGAAATATTTAGCTTTGAGCATTCTTGATAGAGTAGAATTAGGGTATTTCATTAGATGCCAATATTGTTTTCCCAATAAAGCCAAATTTTGCGCCCTTAGGTCCTTGATCCCCAGCCCTCCATCTTTCTTCGATCTCGTCATCGTGTCCCATTTAATCCAAACCATTCTTCGTTCTGTGCCTTTTTGACCCCACCAAAATTGCGAGAGCATGCTATGAATCTCAGTCAACAGCGTGTCCGGGAGCTTGAAACAAGAGAGTGTATAAATAGGAATCGCCTCTCCCACCGCTCTCAATAGTGTGTGCCTACCACCTGATGACAATAGACTTCTTTTCCAACCCATAATCCTCTTCTGAACTTTATCCTTGATAGCTCCAAAGGTTGCTTTCTTTGATTTTTGAATTATAGAGGGCAATCCCAGGTATTTGTCTTGTGCTCCGATATGTTCAATATTTAGTGTCTGAGCAACTGCTAGTCTTGTGTTCTGAGGTGTGTTGTGACTGAAAAAGATAGCTGACTTATTCAGATTGACTTTTTGCCCACTGAAACCCTCATATATCTCTAGCAATTCTAGAATACTTTGGCTTGTATTAGGTGCGCTCTTGCAAAAAAGGATTGAATCATCAGCAAACAAAAGGTGATTAACTGTTTGGCATCTCCAATTAACTTGAACTCCTTGAATTAATCTGTTTTGCTCTGCCTTGTGTAACAAGAAGGAAAGCCCTTCTGCACAAAAAAGAAAGAGATATGGAGATAGGGGGTCACCCTGTCGGATGCCCCTATTTGGCCTAAAATAGCCAAAAGGTTTACCTTCCACAACGACAGAGTAAGAAACAGTCGTTACCAATTTCTTAGTCCAGTTAATTCATTTAGCATCAAAGCCCAGCTTATCCATAATATACCATAAAAAATGCCATTCGACCCTATCATAAGCCTTGCTCATGTCTAGTTTAATAGCCATCTCATGCTCTGTCCCACTTCTCTTATTTTTCAAATAGTGCATACATTCGTGGGCAATTAGGATATTATCTGAAATGAGTCTACCTTTGAGAAATACACTCTGATTTGGGCTTATAATTTTATTCATAATACCTTGTAATCAATGTACCATAACCTTAGAAATAATTTTATACATAACTGAAGACAAGCTGATTGGTCGTACCTGAGTCATGTCATTGGCATCTGGCACCTTTGGAATCAAACAAATTTGAGTATGATTGAAGCTTTTTAGAATTCTGCCACTGTGAAAGAAACTTCTTACTGCCTTAAAAACGTCACCTCCAACTATATCCCAGAAAAAGTGAAAAAACTTAGCTGTAAACCCGTCATCACCAGGAGCACTTTGAGCGTGAACACTAAATGTAGCTCTTTTGACCTCGTCCATAGTTACTGGCCTTTGGAGCCTACGGTTCATGGAAGCTGTAACCTTTGGCTCCAAATCCTCTAAGTATGGATTCGGATCAGCCGAACAAGAGGAAGTAAAAATATCGCAAAAGTAGTCTTCAGCTATCTTTCCAATATCCTCTGATTTCGATGCAATCTCATTGTCCCTCCCCACTAATCTCCAAATTCTGTTCCTTCGCATCCTTGATTGAAATTTCTGGTGAAAGAATCTAGTGTTTTGATCTCCTTCTTTTAGCCACTTGACTTTAGATTTTTCTCGCCAATAGCTCTCTTCTTTCAAATATGCCAGCTCCAACTTCTTCTCCAAACTGGTAACCTCCTCTCCCCCATTGATTCCAGCCACCCGCAACTCCTCTAGTTTAGCTTGAAGGTCCTCAATTTCTTTTCGAGAGTTTGCTTTGTGAGTTTTCTGCCATTGAACTAGTCTATGTCTACAAACTTTCAACTTTTGGGCCAAGGAGAACATAACTGAGCCTACAACTTCCATTCTCCACACTTCACTGACAATTCTCTTGACATCCTCTTCTCCACACCAACGTTCCTGGTATTTAAACTGCCTTTTACTATGCCAGGATTGAGGTTCGGTTTCCATCAAAAGTGGAGCATGATCCGAGCCTGACTCTGTGAACCTGTGCACCACTGCATTCAGAAACTTCAACTTCCATTCCATTCCAACTAAATAGCGGTCAAGCCTCTCCTTCACCAAATTCTCTCCTTGTCTTCGATTTTTCCACGTGAAAGGGTGCCCCACCATTTCAATATCCACTAATTCATTACTGTCAATAAAATTAGTGAATGTTGCAATGGTGGTTGCTGATTTTTGGCCTCCACCCTCCTTTTCCGCTTGGCTTGTTATAGCATTAAAATCGCATACTGTTACCACTTTTCCTTCCAGGTGTTGGCTCATTGTTGTAAGCTCCTCAAACTGTAAAGATCGAATTTGTTCCGAACAACTCAAATGAACACCAATGAACGCCCATACCTCACTGCTTCCGACTTTCTTAATTTCGGCTGCCACAAAGAATTCTCCACTGCTAATAATTTGAACACTGATGCTGTCCTTTCAAGCTAGCACAAGTCCTCCTGCCACTCCTGCCGGGTTAACAATATGCCAGTTTTCGTAGCCGCATACCCAAAGTTTTGCTTCCACCTGTCGAGATTAGTTCTTTGTTTCACTTATAAACACAATCTCGGGGGAGTGGGATTTACAGATCCCTTTTAAGGTGTGAATTGTCAGGGGTCTCCCCAAACCCTGACAATTCCAAACTATAGTTCTCATGGCGCCTTGGGTGCCATTTGTAGGCTGGCACCCTCCACCGTCTCTTCAACTGCATTTTCATCCTCTATTCTTGCTTTCTTTGTAGATCCTTCAGCTATACCACTCATCAACCTTTTTTTGGGTTCACTTTTAGTATCTGACTCTGCAGCACCTTGTCTTGCTAACCTTTTCCACTTCCTACCTTTCTCTGTGGTGAGACATTGCCCAATAGCGAACTGCATAAGCTACCCTTCATCCTCCTTGGTATTGGACTGACTAGCTATGATAACCTCCATGCATTCTGTTCTAGAATTGGCTGATTGAGGTGACTCAGGTGCTGCGCTATTACCAGTGTCTTGTGGTTTCAAACTTTGTTTCCCTTCTTGCATTGACATCCCTGCAAATTCTTCCAATAAGCAGTTTAAGACCGGTTTTTTCTTACGTTGAGTGGCCTTATTCTGGTTTTGGGTTGAGTTGTTGAATACTCTTTCTCCTTCAGAGTAGATTCGCGTTCCCACTTGGCTGGCTTTAACCCATTCGCCAATGTCATCCTCTTTTACCATATCACTCTCTGTGTCCTTCAGCAGATCATGGCAGTTTTTCACCTCGTGCCCCAATTTTGCGCAATAGGTACAAAACTTTCCAAGTCTCTCATAGCGCAGTGCCACTTCTACCTCCTTTTTATTAGGTCCTGCCACTATTAACTGATCTCTCATTTGCCTGGCAGCATCAATATTGATTTTGGTCTTCACAATCCTAGTTTCTCTGCTTCGCATCTGAAATTTACGTACCTCCAACACTGTGCCCAATTTTTCTCCCAATTTACGTCCAACTTCGAGGGTTTTAAACGATTCTGGCAAATCCCAAAATTGAACCCAAACTGAAAAATTGGAAATAATCTCTTCATCACAGTTCTGATCTTCCTTCCATCTCTTGACATGGAGCACATAATCTTTGAATAGCCATGGAGAACCACGTTCAACACGCAAGACATCCACTTCTTTATTAAAAAGAATTGGAAGGAATTATCCCCTTTATCACTCACGCTAAATCCTTCCGGGTTTCCCCATATAGCCTTTAAAGCATTCCCCATGGTTCCAATTGAGAAGGTTTTGGAAGCAAAGAGTCTGCCATAGAGGCTATTGGAGCAAGCGTTAATACCTTCTGATATGTCTGCCTCTTCCAGTAAAATCACATTCCTACCTCCTTTTCGATTGTCTTCCTCGGTCCAATCTTCATCCCTCGTTGTCTCAGCCATGCAGATTACGGAGACTTGTATTGAGATTTAATTGACGTTGACAATGTAACCTTGACGGTAATAGAAACTCCGTTAAAAAATCTTAACAGAGTACTAAGAAACTCTAACAGAGCACTAACTTGAGTTAATATCACATTAAAACAAAAAAGCGCAACGATAAGATATAGTTTTTCTAATAAATGAATTTCACAGCTACCATTATTCAGGATATATTTGAGATATATATTATTCTATTTTATCCTGTAATAAACACGCAGCGAGTTACAATTCAGAATACACAAGAATGAATAACTACTAAAACAGCATATTAATAATTTGATACGATCATATAATATACTAATTATGAGACTTGACTTAAGTATTAGTAGTAGTATTATTTTTTTCTTTTTTATTTAATTTTGATCCCACTTATAGAATTAAAAATTAGAGATCACATTTTATTCTCTCAAGTGTTAAAAAATTGAGAAGATCGATTTTCTTATTTTTGGTTTGATAATTAGATAAGGAATTGGCGGAAAGAATCACACAACTATAGTTCCTAAAACATTTTTAATAAGCAGCCGTCGGCAGAACAGTATAAGCGTTGAAAGGGGAAGGTTGGGCTGTCCCCAATGTTGTTGGAAATAGACAGCAAGAACAAGCTAAGGTGGTGGGCTTCGAACCGATTAATGTGGACAAGGAATATATCAAAAGCTGACAGTTTGGGCCATTAAATCCCCTAGTTAATCACATCGTATGCCAATTTCGTTTTTCTAGTTTGTTATGATGAAGAGTAAATTACCAAAATTGATCACAAAGATTAAAGTGTTGACGAAATTGATCATACAAAAAAAAAATTAACTCAGTCATCAATAATGCTCTTTGCATGTCAAATCTAACAATTTCTTAATTAGGGTTGGATTCATTGGTTAAGCATCTTATGTGTAATTTTATTGGTGATTTGGCACTTGTTGATGTAAAAAATTAAATAAAAAATTTAAATTAAATAAAAAAACTTAATTCAAATCTTAAATTCGGCTCTTTTTGTCACGAATAATGTTACACATTTAATTTTTTTTTATAAATTAAATCGAACTAAGTTAAACAATAAGATTTAGAATAATATTAACTATAACTGATTTTTGTTATATTAGACCAATTTGATTAGATTTTATTAATAAAAAAATTGGATGTACAGTATTATTCTTGTTAGAAATAAGAGAGTATTTGAAAAGTGTATTATTCAGGTTTTTGTCAAAGATACAATGTATAAGAGTACATATAGATGATAAAAGAATCAAAACAAAAAAAGCACAAAATTCTATAATAAATACACATATATGCTATATAAATAAAGGTGATACTAACTGATCCTAATTGCTCTTAATTATACTCTAATATTCTCCCGCAAACTCAAGTAGGAGCTAAAGACACCATCTTAAGTTTGGATACTAGAGTTTGAAAATGAGTAGGACGATGAGCCTTCGTGAAGATATCTGTAGTCTGATCCAGAGTTCCAACAACTATGAGGCGAACAACATCAATAAGGAGACATTGACGAACAAAGTGACAATCACTCTCAATGTGTTTGGTGCGTTAATGAAAAACATCATTGTGGACAATTTGAATAGCATTGCAGTTGTCACAAAAAATATCAATCGGAGACGACTAAGAAGCACCCCGGTCTTCGAAAAGCTAACGAATTGAGACAACCTCAATAGTGGTGTCAGCGAGAACACGTTATTCAGCTTCTGTGCTTGAACGAGCAATGAACATTTGCTTCTTGGCTTGCCAGGAAATCAGAGAGTCACTAAGAAACAAACAATAACCAGTAGTAGAACGACGATCAGTGGGATCACCATCCTAATCAGCATTTGAGTACGCCTGAAGGGATAAAGATGAATGGGCAGAAAAATGAAGTCCATGAAATAGAGTGCCTTTGATGTAGCAAAGAATGGCCATATAATGAGTAGTACGAGGACTTGATAAGAACTGGATAAGAACATAAACTGGATAGATGATGTCTGGGCGTGTGACAGTCAAGTAGACGAGACCTCCAACTAACTGTCGATAAAGAGTGAGATTATCCAAAACAGTCCCATCGATAAGGGTAAATCAAATATTAGGCTCAAGAGGAGTAGACTATCTGTAATCCCGGCAGGAGCAAGAAGATCTGAAGCATACTTAGCTTGAGAGAGATAGATATCGTCATATGTGGATATGACCTCGAGACCAAGAAAATAACTGAGAGAACCAAGATCTTTCATATCAAAAGTATGGTAAAGGGAGGCTTTGAGATTAGAGATACCATCAACATCATCTCCAGTAATGATCATGTCATCAACATACAAAAGCAGAATAACAACTCCATATTCACTTTTACGAATAGGAGAGCATTTTCATGAGGGCTGCAAGTGAAACCGAGATTACATATAGTGGTGCTGAACTTGTCAAACCATTCACGAAGAGTTTGCTTAAGAGCATAAAGTGCCTTGCAAAGAAGACAGACTTTACTAGAAGGACAAGGATAACTCGGAGGTGGTTTCATATAGACCTTCTTTTTCAAATCTCCATTAAGAAATGCATTCTTCACGTTCATCTGACTGAGAGACCATTTTTTGACTGCAACAATGGCAAAGAGAGCTCAAACAGATGTGAGATGAGCAATATGAGCAAAAGTCTCTTCGTAGTCAATTTTATAGTCTTGTGTACAGTTTTGAACAACCAATCGTGCCTTATAACGGTCAATAGAACCATCAGCGCGAGTCTTGATCTTGTATACCTATCTACTACCCATAACTTCCTGATCAAAAGGAGGATCAACCAAATCCCAAGTGTGTACTTTTTTAAGTGCTTGAATTTCTTCTTGCATTGCGAATTTGGATTTGTGGAGACTTCTCTAAATGTCTTTGGTTCATGTTGATGAAGAATAGTAGAAAAATAATGATAATCAAGAAGATGAGGAGGTGGATTTCTTACCCTAGAAGAACGAGTGGAAGGAGGAGGCATGACGGCAGGGGTAGGATAATCGTCCAATCTGAAATCATTAGGAGATAGAAAAGGCGGAAGAGTAGGAGGCTGTATAGGTTGACTCGAGATAGATCTTATAGAATCATCTCTATAAAAAAGATTAACATTGGGGTTAGAGAAAAAGGGCAACTGAGTAGGAGGAATTGACTCAAATGAGGAGAACCGAGAAAACATGTGATGCTCCCAAAATACAACATAACGAGACAGACGAATACGTCTAGAGAGAGGATCCCAACAACGATAACCCTTGTGTTCGGTGTCATAACCAAGGAAACAATACATGCGAGCCCGACGTTCAAGTTTACTATGTTCATGAGGTTGAAGAAGAATAAAACAGACACAACCAAAAACTCGAAGAGAATTATAATCTGGAGAAGTATGATAAAGACGCTAAAAGAGAGTAATGTTACTAAGGACAGAAGAAGGAAGTCTATTGATAACATGAATAGCAATAAGAACAACTTCACCTCAAGTACGCTAATTAAGGACACGAAGAAGAACTAAGCATTGCACGAACAGAGAAAAGAATGTGACGGTGTTTGCATTCAGTTTGTCCATTTGGTTGAGACGTACCAGGGCAAAAAAGCTCAAACAAAGTACCCTGTTCTGCAAGAAAGGTTAAAAGTTTGGAATCACGGTATTCCATAGCATTATCGCGTCGAAAAACTTTAATGACCTTAGAAACTGAGTTTTAATCATAGTGACTAAGTTAATTTAAATATGAGGTAGCTCATGGCAATTAGTCATCAAATAAATCCAAGTAAAACGTGAATAATCATCATTGAAAATGACAAAGTATCAAGCTCCTCCGATAGAAGCGGTGGGAGCGGGGCCCCAAACATCAGAGTTGATAAGATCAAAAGGAGAGCAAACAAGAGATAAATTATTATGAAAAGATAAAGCAGATGGTTTGGAAATTTGACAAGAAATACAATCAAAAGACTCATTATTCACCTGACCTAAAACACCGACACAAGAGGACGCAATTTTTCTAATGAGCTGTGAGCAAGACGGTGATACCACAAGTGAAGGGTAAATTGAGAAGAAGCAGCATAGAGATTTGACACAGGAGAAATATGAAGATTCTCGAGTTCAAACAATCTTCCGACCTTACGTCCAGTCCCGATGATTTATTCCGTCCGATGATCCTGTACACGATAACAAGAAATGAAAAAATTGACATCAAAACCAAAATCAACAAGTTGACCAACGGAAATAAGATTAAAGTTCAATTTGGGAATATAATAAGTATCAGGGAGATTAAGAGTTGACTGGAAAATAGAACTCTTGTGTGTCGCGTGCAAGAGGGAACCATTAGTAGTAATAACAGAAGGTGCATTTGTAGTGGTAGATAAAGATGAGAAAAGATGACACAAATGAGACATGTGATTAAAGCAACCAAAATCAAAATATCATTTAGAATTACCTAGAGGAGTCGAAAAAGTAGCAGGAGTATTTCCCAAGGTTGCGAGAACCGGACCAGTCAATGAATCGGTGAGGTTACTGGTTCAATAGTTCACTGGTTTGACCGGGGTTCAACCGATTTAATTAAATATTAAATAAAAATATTAAAAATCCTCAAAATAATTTTAAATATATAAATTCAATAATTTCTAACGTAATAAAATTTAAATTTTCACATAATAAATTATCCATAACTTAATATTAGAGGTTCACAAACAACTTCAAACATCAAAGTTTATAACTAAAAACAAAAAACCGCACATAATGACAAACCCATAATGTTCTACATTCAAAAGAAATAATTAGTAGCAAGTTTTCAACTAATCAAAGGTGCAACTCATCAAAAATCATAATCATTATTAAGTGTCCCAATATCTCTATCATAAACAAGTAATCAAAAGCCACCATCTTCAGAAGTACCACCAAAAGAAGGTGTATTTGAAGAATCAGTGACATCAGGCAAATCCACATCAACTTCTACATCTCCTCCATATAATAAAATAAAATAAAAAACCAAGAAAAAATTGAAGTTATAACTTTACAACATATATCTTTAGCAAATGAAACAAGTTTTGCTATTTCAATCACCTTTAGGATATGAAGGCATAGCATTATCCGTGTAAATTAAATTTTCAATGCCTTCGATGTCTCCATTAGTAAATTCAAGATCATCTTCATCCTCCATTACCCAAAAATCTACTGTGTCAATGCTTTGAATGTCAATTGGATCATAATTCTTCTTCTTGCGATGTAATCTAGATTGAAGGTGTAGATTATAAGTCACGTAAACAATGTTACTTAGCCTTTGATGCTCTAATCGGTTCCTCCTATTTGAATAGATTTGTTCAAAGAGGCTCCAGTTCCTTTCACATTCGGATGATGAAGATGTTTGATGAAGAAGACGAATCGCCATTTTTTGCAAATTAGGAGCACTCCCACCGTGTAGCCTCTACCATTCACCTACCAGGATATGAAAGTCAAACATCAATTCTAATTCAATATTTAAAAAACCTTCAAAGTAAACTGAACATAGAAATATAATAACTTACCAGGTTCGAGTCTCTTAATTGCTTTAAAAGCACTTTCCCTTCCAAAACTTTCTTTTCGATCTCGATACAACTGTATCTCTTGCATTGCGGCAACTGAGTCATCGTAAAGGGTTTCAACATCAAATAAATCAAGTAAAGACCTCAAGATATTTGCCTTCTCAACAAACCCCTCACTATAGAAGAAACCTGGATTCAAAAAGTATGCTGCTGCATGGAGGTCACGCTTCAAATGCTTATCCCACTGCATTTTCAAGATACTTGTATAAGGTGTGTATGCAGCTTTTCTATTTCTAAACATTGTCTTGATAGCAATTTTGGCTCTTTGCATGCCCTCATACAAGTATCCCAGAGAAGGTTTCTCATTAGCATTAACAAGTCTCAATAACTTAATAAGAGGACCAACAATCATCACAGTAGTAAGGCAATCCTCCCAAAACTTACTATCCAAGATAATTGAGCTAACCATCTCCCCATTGACACTATTGGATAATTTATGAGAAGTGAAATATTTGTCCACCATCAATGTTTGCAAGTCTTCTTTATGATCATATATACTTTTCAAAGTAATGAAAACAATAGCAAAACGTGTAACTCCTAGTCGAACAATTTCTTTCCAATTTGATCTTTTTCTAAGCCATGACAAGAAAATCATATGATTGTAAACAAACACAGTCACTTTTGAAGCACGAGAGGTAAAGTCAGCTATGTGAGGATACTTGCTATGTCTTTCAAAATAAGATTGATGCAGTGAGCAGCACAAGAAGACCAAAAAATGTTTGGATACTTTTCATGAATGAGTTTTTCAGCAGATACATAATTCGCAGCATTATCAGTAACCACATGCACAATGTTACTAGACCCAACCCACTCAATAACCTCAGCAAACAATTTAAACAAGGTATCGGCAGTTTTTATCATATCAGAAGCATCAACAGACTTAACAAATGACATACCAGCAGGACAATAAACTAGAAAATTAATTAACGTATGTTGCCTTTGATCAGTCCAGCCATCTGCCATCAGTGTACAACCAGTGCTTTTCCACGAGCTCCTATAGCCTTCGACAAGTAACTGACACTCCTTCTTAAGATCGGCCAACAAATGAACTCTCATTTCATCATATAACGGTCCCTTGAAACCAGGTCCAATTGCAGCAATGCCGTCCAAGGCAGGTTGAAAGTAAGGTGATTGAATTGCATTGAATGAAATATGTGCATCAATGATCCATTTTGCAAGCCCCAACTTAACCTTGTGCACAACTTGTTTATTGCCAAGACACTTTTCAAAGTTGGTTAAGAGCCTAACGTAGTCTTTCCCTTAAAATAACTTCCAATTGGAGTAGCAGCAATAGCTATTCTCTTTCCTTTGTCTCCCATTGTTGCAGGAGCCGGAGGTTGTACAGGATTAGGCGCTTCACACTTTTCTTCCGCTTGTGGATTTTTGTTACAGCAATAGCTCTTCTCTTTCAACATCTTCAGTTACTTTGTTACAAACTTTAATTTGTCCAGGAATTTTTGCAAGATGATATTTCATTCTATATATCCCCCCTCCATTGTAAGTATTCAAGCAGAAAATACATGTATATTGAGCCTTGTTATTTTTGTCATACTTCACTATAAAATATTGCCAAGCTGGATCAGATTTACCTCTAGAAGAACCAGCTTAAGAATCTTGAACATCATTATCTTGTGGCTGTGAGTTACTTTGTGATTGTTCCATCTGTAACAATCAGAATATCAAAAACAAAAAATAACCTTAGAAAACTATAAACAAATAAATAAACTCAAAAAAAAAAAATCATGAATCCAAAATCACCTCAGAAAACTATGAATTCAGTAACCAAAATCATGAAGTCCATAAAACAAATAAATTATGAACAAATAACCTTAGAAAATCAAAAAATCAAAATCATGAATCCATCAAACAAATAAATCATGAACAGATAACAAATAAATCAAAATTGTGAATCCAGCAAACAAATAAATCAAAAAATTATGAACAGAAAATCAGAAGGCAGCGATGAGGAATAAGTGAATAACAGAGTATTATATACCGGCGGCGAGTAACAGCGACGAAAGAGGAGGGGAGCTTGGTGATGACAAGGACGCGGTGGTGGCTGCGGTGGTCAAACCCGTCGCTGCTGTGGCTGCGGGACGCCTTGGCTGCGGGATGCGGTGGCGATGACGGTGGGCTACTTGATTGGTGGTAATGGCTATGCAATTACGAAGAGAGGAGAGATGAGTTGCTATTATGGTTCGCACTTCGCAGAGAAGAGAGGAGAGATGAGTTGCTGTTGTTGCTGATTCCTCTTCTGGTTGACTAGGGTTCAACTTCGTTTAGCATTTCTTTTTCTTTTTTTTCCTTTTTAGAGACAAAATGACACTGTTCAGAGGTTTTACTTTCAAACCAAAAATCCGCTAAAAAATCAGACGGTTTTGCCGGTTCACCAGTTAGCCGTCGGTTTGACCAGTTTTTTAACCGGTTTTTTGCCAAGCAGTTTCTAGCCTTATCCAAACTGGCTAGGTGACTGATTTCTAGTTAATTTGGTTAAACCGTCCAGTCTGGTTTGGTTTTCAAAACCACGATATTACCAGAAAGGGAGAGAAAATGCTTAAGAAGATACGCAATATCAGATAGAGAGACAAGAGACGGGTTGAGAAAAGCAAAGGTGGTAGATTCAGTAGTAGCAGCAATAACAGAAGCAGACACATTCTTGGAAAAGTTGGGATGAGAATAATACTTGAGGTGATTAGGACATGGTGGGCGAGTAGGACAGGTAGTAATCAAATGTCCCGAGAGCATGCAGTAATGGCAAAACAGTTGTCGACAATTGTAGCTAATGTGACGTTTCTGTTGGCATTTGTAACATTCAACAGAAGGAAAGTCTGAGAAGAGGTGCCCAGAACGATTACAGTTTTGACAGAATTTACCCTTTTTATCTGTGACAGCAAAAACATCTAATTTTTCTATAATAGTAGACACAAAGATTAAAGAGAGGAGAGAAAACTACAAATTAAGGGCCGAAAACGAGAAAACAGACTGTACAATCGGAAAGAGCTCACTAAGGAGGATCCCACGATCTACAACGTCAGTAGGGAGGCCACATGGAAACACGTGATAGGAGAAGGAAGACACATCAACGTTGACGCGGAGAGGGAGGTGGCACGCAGGCCAGAAAGGTGGGCTGGGTCAGGTTTGACACGAGCTAGAGCGAATCCATGTGTTGTTTTAGCTTTGGCACATGGCGCTCTGGGTGCCGTTGATCCTGAGCGTGGATCCAACGGTGCTGCAGGCGTCTGGAGAAAGGAGAACCTGAAGCGGACACCGATCTTCAGGCGCCATTTGAGGGCGCTTCCGGTAGCGGCTGACGACGAGTCTGGAGGCGTTGTAATCGTGATGACGAGACAAACACACTGGTGGCAGCGGTGACGAACCAAAGCATTGAGAAAGGATTGAAAAACGAGGATAAAGAACACTGCCGTAAGAGAAAAATAAAGGGGTTATGAACGAATTTGCATGGAAAAAAAAGAATACGCTCTTGATCTCATGTTAGAAATAAGAGAATAATCTTAAGAGCGTATTATTCAGGTTGTTTATCAAAGGTACAAAGTACAAGAGTATATATAAATACTAGAAGAATTAAAGTAATAAAAATACAAAATCTTACAATAAATACATAGATATGGTATATAAATATAGGTGATACGAACCGATGGTAATCGCTCCTAATTATACTATAACAACAAGTGTAATTACCCGTACCATGTACGTAAAAAGATTGAAATTATAATTTTAAATTATTTTTTAAAAATTAATTTAAATTATAATAATTTTATTAATAAAAAAGTAACATGTTATGCATTGTTTGTTTTTTTTAATCTAGTGTTAATTGGATTAACTCTAAAATAGTTATTAATCGGTTTTAATAATATACTTTTTTCAATAAATAACACATATATACTAAATCACACATATATACTGAATATGATCATAAATAATATAGTAATAGTTAAATCCACCAACAAATATATTGGTTATATTATCACACTATAAAACAAATTAAATATAAAGACTATTAGCACTTATGAATCTATAAAATTGCACTTTCTTTAATTCGTGCGAAGGTTTACTTATCAAATAAACTTAAAATATAAATAAAAAATATTTATAAAATGGACCTAGCATCACTTGAAAGAATCATGAAAAATAATCAACTTATCTTATCATCCATGAGAACCATTTCTTTGTAAGTCATCTTGTTTTTGTCAAATTTAATGGAACTTTTCATAACCTTATAATTTTTACCTTTATTTTCTCAACTTTTTCATTACATAATCTACCACACCATAGGTAACACTGTTGATAGAATCGTAATTAGTAGTCCTTAGGTATGAAAAATAATAACCTTATATATATATATAATTCAATAGAGATACTTACTCAATATATGTTATCTACATTAATTATATGCCAATATTTTTAGGAAAGAGCTAAAAGAGGAGATATATAAATATATATATAATATCATTGCTATATAGAAAGCATACATAAATTGCTACATTTTTTTATTATATTATACAACTTAAAATTATAGTATCATATTATTATTAATTCTAGAAACTTATTATAATTATATCAAATTTAATTATGACTCTAAATAAATAAAATAGATAACATTCAATATTATTTTTTTTATATTCAATATTTACTGTAAATATAAAAAGTAAGATAATTAATGAAAAATATGAGCAGAAAATAAAACATATTAGTTAAAATTCAATTTGTTATCTTATTAATCTTGTGTCCATACGATATAACTTTATAAAAATATTATGAATCACAACCTTTTTTTATTCTACAAAAAAATACTAAATGTAGCTTTTAGTCGTACAAAAATAATTATTAGAATTAATTATTGATGTTGATATTAATCACAATTAATTATTGATACCCTATTTTTTTAAAATATATTTTACCTTTTTAAAATATAATGCATGTACCATGTAAACTTTATTATTATTATTATTATTATTATTATTATTATTATTATTATTAT
>NC_029781.3:100839955-100842871 GCF_000817695.3 Arachis duranensis
ATATTTATGTTGATCATATTAAACAATAAATTAGTTATAATTAATTTGGTTTAATGAATCAAACAAAATTTAAAATAATTTGATATTTACTCTAACTAAATATTTGAAGTTATGATTAATGTAATTTACTGAATCTAATAAAATATTAAATGATGAAATATTTATCCTAATCTTTATGTATAGAAGATTGGCAAATAATAAACTTTTGACTAAATTAATTTTGTATTTGTAAGTAATAAGTTATATTATTTTAATTTATTCCTTAAATTTATATATCATAAAAATCAAATCAATATACATAATTTTAAATTATATGATACTTAAATATCTAATCAAATCAATTAGTTGATATAATTAATGCATAATAATAAATTGTATTTAATGAGTTAAACAAAATAAATTAAGAAACACTCTCAGAAATATGTTACGTTGACTCTATCATTAAATGTAAAAAATCGATTTT
Source organism: Arachis duranensis (assembly GCF_000817695.3). NCBI lineage: Eukaryota > Viridiplantae > Streptophyta > Magnoliopsida > Fabales > Fabaceae > Arachis > Arachis duranensis. The sequence goes on from NC_029781.3 coordinate 100,840,419, forward strand.
TATATAATAGAATCGATAATATAATAGACGGCGAGAAAGGGAAAGATAAACATTTTAGATCCTAGGTTGTTTCATTTAGATGTTGTAATGTGGGTATCATATTATTTTATTTATTCTACCCTGTGGACCTTTTTACAACTTTATTTCAGTATCAATAGAATTTCACTACCTTTTAGTAATAAATTAAAATCCAAAATAAAACTGAAAAAAGTAAAGAATATAAAAGTATTGATTGAAATTTTATTTTATTTTTTGTTATTATAACAGGTATTTTTATTTAACGTACCAACACCATACAAAATTAATCATAAAAAAAGTATAAAATATAAATAAATATACTGAATTAAGAGATAAAATTATATTTGTTATCTCATTTTTACTTTTAGCAGCACAATAGAATATCATGTACTCAACATAATTTAAGATACAAATTATAATTAATTATTTTTTTATTTTAAAATATTTAAATTTAATCTTATTATAAATAAAAATAATTTAATATATTAAATAAATTAATAGAATAATATAAGTTAACTATTTTTTTATTAATTTTGTTATTTTTTCTGACTATCTTTAAAATTATGACTTTTTTCTAAATTTGACCGTAAAATAAAATTAGAGTTGCTGGTTGTAACGGCCTGGCCCAAACTCCTGCGGGTCGACCTGACTCGAGCGCTACCCGACCCGGACAGTTGGACGAAGCGCTCCCAAACCGACTCTGACACGCGTCATGCACAGCTCATCCGCAGCTGTGAGGAAACGCCTTGGAGAAAGTGGGCCTGTCCTCACAGGGCCCACGTCTGACACAATATATAAGGGGAAAGACAGCCCTTCCCCCAAGGTACGTCACACTTTCACACCTAACCATTTCCCTGCCTGCACACTAGCTGACTAGAGCGTCGGAGTGTCTTTGCAGGTGGCACCCCCTCTCCCCTCACACGACAAGAGCTCGGCTGCCCGGCACTCCCATACCCAGCGTGATCCCGATCGAAACGTCCTCATCTCCTCCAACGAACCACCCGAACCATCTGGAAGCCCTCATCACGAATATTGGCGCCGTCTGTGGGGATCGAACGCTTAAATGGAAGTCGCGCTGGGTCCCGGAGACCAAGCCCGACTTATAATACAATTTATTGACGAAAAATAATCAACCATTAATATTAATAAATATAAAAATCATCCAAACACTTTGACTAAAAGTATGAGTGGTTAATTATCATTTATTATTAATAATATTTTGTTTATAACTAAAACTAAAAATATAATTATTCAGATCTAGATTTAGAAGAATAAACGTATAAGTAACAAATAATCTATTTTATCATGCATATTATAAATTAATGAATTAAACTAACTGATATAATGAATTATAATTAATTAATTTGTATAAACTATAATAAATTTATAAAAAAAATAAAATGAATAAGAAGAAAATAAAAAGAAATAGAAGAGATAAAAGACTATAATAAAATAAATTGAGTGTGAGAGTTTTATTTTATTTTTTTTTACAAATTTTATATCACATCCATTTTCAATAATAATAAATAAAAATACATCAACTTGATATCTAAGAGAAAATGATAAGATAAAATCATAACACAGTTCTAAAACAAAAGCTTAAATTAAACCATAATATCATTGCACAACACAAATTGAAAGTAATTTTACACTATAATATACCACACGAACAGGTAAATGACTTAAGTTTAATTACGGAATTTTTTTATTTATGCATACATGATAACACCATGGTTTATAAATGCTTCATGGATAACATATCATATATTGCTCTGAATGATGAGCATGGGAGTTGAAGAGTGTGTGGTGGTTTGTGTTCACGATAGTTGACTTCTTGCAACGACGCCTCATAGGAAGAAAAAGAATTATTGTTAAAGGTACCTAATAAAAGAGTAATTGGTAAATGAATGATATTTTCTTCTAGCATATATGGTCTTTTATAGTGGTAAAATAAAAATGGAAAGAATAAAATTTTATATTTTATATTCGGAATAGAATTTAATATTTATCGTAGTAAAATTAAATAACTAATAAGTTATAATTTATGTATTTAAATAAATTAAATAAATTAAATAAAAATATTTTTAAGAATTAATCAAATCAGTTAGTTGATACAAATAATTAGTATAATTAATTTTATTTGATTTGTTGAATTCAAACAAAATAAATTAAGAAATAGTTGATTAAATTAATTTCTTTTTTTTATTTACTAAAGATAGATAGACTCGAACCCACGACTTCTTACATGAGTATGGGGAGATTATGTCATTTAAGATATAACTCATTGACGATTGAATTAATTACTTGATATAATTAATTTATTATAATTAATTGAATTTAATGAATTAAAAAATTAAAAAGAGAAGCATAAGAGACAATGAATTTCTTAACTAAATTAATTTGTATTTATTATATTCTTTTTTTTTACCAAAAAT
>NC_029781.3:100843136-100860192 GCF_000817695.3 Arachis duranensis
ATAATAAAAGTGAAATATATTTTTTTTATGAATTATATACAATAAATGATATTTTAAATAAATAATATTTTTTATGTTATATTTTTTTCAATAAATGATATCACGGGTAATTATCATTATCATATATTATTATTATTATTATTATTATTAAAATAATTAAAAGTATTTTCAATTGATAAGTAGTTTAATAATGTATTAAATATTAATTTGATATAATTATAATAAAGATATGTTTCTAAATTAGTATAATTATGTATTATTCATTAAATATTAATTATAATATAATTATAATAAAGATATTTTTTATAAAATAATTTAGAATAGAGAATAGGAAAGTTTATTTTGGAGGGAAAACAGAATCATGAGAGATCGACACCTCACCTTCATTAGTTGGGAAAAAACCCAATTTTAGTATATTAAGTAGATTCTTTTGTCACTCCTATCATTGACACCCTTTCTACCTTATCAACTCCACCTTCTTTCTTCCCTGCATTGTGACAACCATCAATGAATCTTTGTTTTGACAATGTGCCATGACCCCAAGTTTTTTGAAAGAAAAAGTTAGTAATTTTGTTTTATATAGTTGGTTGTTCAACTGGTTAATATTTTTTTAACTCACATATCTTAGAGTATTTGGATTCAAATTTATACTCAATTGTAATAATATACAAGATATGGATTAATAGCTAATATGAACTTGAATAATTGAGTTTCTTAAATTTTGACTAACTAAAACACTGAATTAAAATAAACACACAACCATAAAATCCTTCTAAAATTTCATAAACCTTTGATTTTTTATGACTTTTTTTTTTATCTACCTAACTTAGTATTATTTAGTTTTTATTGAAATGTTTTTACTAATCAAAGACATTTAAATATTCAATAATTATTATAATTTTTAAATTTTATCATTCTAACCATAATTTTTTAAATATTTTATAATTTATATATTCTAAATTTTCTACCACTATAAATATAAAAAAATCAAAAGATTGACACATTTTTTAAAAGAAAGTCTAATATTTTAAAAAGAGAAAATATAACTTCAATAATCTATCTACTTAATATACTAAAATTGGTTTTCCCCCAGCTAATAAAGGTGACGTGTCGATCTCTCGTGAGTCCGTTTTCCCTCCAAAACGAATGAAATTTTTCATTTATTCTAAATTATTTTATAAAAAATACTTTTATTATAATTATATTATTATATTATGATTAATATTTAATGAATAATATATAATTATACTAATTTAGGAACATATCTTCATTATAATTATATCAAATCAATATTTAATGCACTATTAAACTACTTATCAATTATAATGCGTAATTACTGTACATAATAAAAAATTGCCTTAATAACAAGTAATTTACATATTTATTTTTGTTTTACTAAGGTCTATAAATAGTGTTTTTATGTGGTACATGAATCTAAATTTGAGAGTCAGCTCATAATTTTATATTTAGTATTTTTTTTACTACTTCATAGAATAAGAATGTATTCTTCGTTTCTTATTGAAGTTGATCCTTTTAAGGTACAATTTATAATTTTTTATAATATTTTTCATATAATCATCCTATTATATTATTCTTTTAAAAATTTATTAATTGTTGTTACTCTAAGTTATTCTTATCGTCTAATGTTCCAGTTCGATTGTCTTCTACCACAACCGTTTATAATGCATCACATCCATGAAATACCTCATCGAGTTGTCTTCACTGATTCAGGTTCCAACTACATGGATGTAAGCATTCAAAGAAGGGACAATAATCTCTACTTTACCGAAGGATGGTTGGATCTACTCACCTATTATGACCAATCTAATGGAATGTGGTTAAAGTTAGCTTTCTTGGGAGGAGCTCATTTTTTATTGAGGAATTGCATCCACGGAATTTTATAGGGCAAGTTCAAGTTCCATCCCCTCCATACTTTTTACATCTACCCAAAAATCTTTAAAGTGGAGCACATAATGAGATTGAATTCTCTCAATTTAAGTTCAGTTTTGCTAAATTCGTGACAAACTCGGATATGCAATTTCAACGATTGGTAATATATTAAAATTTTTTTATTTTAAGTTTTTTATTATTAGAATAATTTTATAACATATTGTGATTTTTTTTTCTTTAGAAATTACCGGCTTTCTTTTGCATACATGCAATGCCATTGAGAGGAATAAGGGTTAGTTTGGTTTCTCGGTGTGGCAATTCTATACCTTGCCACATTGCATGGATAGCGGATGATGAAGCTTATTTAACAAGAGGATTGTTTGAATTTGCACGAATTCTAAATGTTGATATTTACGATGTTATTTCAGTTGGTTATCGTTACGAGAATGACTCTATATTATACGTGACTAAGAACTAGAATAGATTCAATATTATTTAAGTAATTTGGTTTTAATATTAGTATTTGATTAAATTATAATTAGAAAATTTTAAATTATTGTCTCAATTTATATATTATGAGTATTTTCCGTAGATGTACTATTTTTAAATAATTTAATAATTAATAAAATGAAGTGGTGCCAGATATATTATTTAATTTATTTTTATCTTTTATTTTTTTATTTGTATTTTCATTATATTTGATAAAAAATCTCTACCTAAACATATAGTTTTCGTTGACCTAAACACAATTTAGTTGCCAATAAAAATCGATTTTATCTATAAAAAATAATGACATGTATCTTTTGATATTATATTAATATAGTAAGTAGACATTATGATATAATAATATCTTTAATTGTATTATAATTAACTCATAAATAATGTATGATTATATTATTTTAGAAAACCTTTTTCATTATAATTATATCAAATCAATATTTAATTATGATAAAATACGTTAATTATAATTATATCATAAAGTTATAATAATTACGATAGTTATGTTATATATTTTAATCATTTATGTAAGTAAATAAACTAGAAAACAATCAAATCATATCATGACGGTAAATAAATAATATAGAATAATATTATACATTTAATTGCATTATAATTAGCTCATGAATAATGTATGATTATATTATTTTAGAAAAATATTTTTATTATAATTATATCAAATTAATATTTAATATATTATTTAAATCTATTTTTATATAACAATAATATTATATATATTTATATATCACATTTTTAAACTCATTCTTATAAATATTAGCATATAATTAATATAGATAATATATATACTTAATAAATATCTTTATTAAATTAATTATAATGATTAATACAAAATAATCTCATCATAAGTATAACCTAATTATAGCAAGAATTTTCATAAAAATAATTGACTACTAATTTGAATATAATTGATATAGTTAAATTTATACAACCGATAAGATTGAGAATATGTAGCAATTATAGCAATTATTATATCAATTATAATAATAATTCATGTGACTTTATATACAGTAATTTTTGAATTATAATTGTCACATAATTATACTTGAATATTATTTAATTTTAGATATTTTATAGGTAATATTCATTATCACATGAATTATTATCATTACTCAATAATAATAATAATAATAATAATAATAATAATAATAATAATAATAATAATAATGATAATAATAATCTCATTTCTAAACGACGATGCATCAAGGCTTGGAGGTCATTCAATCAAAACTACGTCATTTTGTTTGTATGCCATGCTGGCAATTAACAGAACACGTCAGCGAATGTTAGACACCTCAGCCAAGGAGATGACGGAAGGACGAACGTGAACATGTTGGTTATTTTTCGGGGATGACTTTGATTAATTTTATCTTTCAGGGACGAAAATGAAGATCGAGGTATCTTTCAAGGACTATTTTGACTATTAACTCGATTATACTCCTATGGTTCATTCTATTTTCTTCTATTTATGTAATATCTATGCTTGAGCTCTTTCATTAGAATTGTTTCCTAAATTTGATTGATCATTGGACCAAATCTTTCTTCTTCTCAGATACCTGATGAATTAGTGAAGCATTACTTAGCCAAGAGCGGGTTTTCAGTTTCCCAATCTTTGATTATTAGTGCCTTTTTCCTGTTATATATTTGTTCCTTTTTTATTGATGTGTGAGTTTAAATTTGATGTTTTGACATTGTCAACAAATTAGAGGTAAGAATTGCCATATTAGAGTTGATTATAGAGAATAATGGTTCAATTTAATCTTTGGTTATAGGCTCAAATTAGGATAGTGCATCAGAGGTAGGATTGTCCTCTAGCTAGAGGCAGAGGTAGTGTAACATCCCAACTTTTTGAATCAAGTCATTTTTTTAATAACTAATTAATTAACTAAAATGGTAATGATTTAAGATTTGAATTTAAGATTAGGGGTGGCAGTGGGGCGGGTTTTTGCCCTACCCGACCCCACCCCGCCCTCCTTTAACCCTACTACTACCCGCCCCACCCCTACCCGCAGGTAGTAAACTGTTCTACCCTAACCCGCCCCTGCGGGTATCCGTCCCGCCCCTATAAAAATTAAATAACATTTTAATTATTACATATTCATATATAAATTAAGGTAAAAACTTAAAATTCATGCATAAATTAAAATACAAACATAAGATTTATATAATATCAATAACTTAAAATTAAAAAAGCTAATGTTTGATCACTATAAATTTAACACCATTATAAAAAAATTACAACATTAATATAAAAGAGTATTCGATCTTTATTTTTGATCATTTTCCACTGTTCTTGTCCTCAAAAGACAATGACAATCAAGGCATACTTTCCAATCCTTTCTTAAAGGATTCTTCTTACTCGTCAAGAGGTATCATCACAATCTCAAAGCTCTCCTCATCTGACCTTAACTTGTCATAAAACTCCACCGGACCGAAAGTAAAGTCAGTGCATCTTTCATATGAACTCGACCGAAATAAAGCCCAACCATCTTGCTCTTGAATTCAAAAATAGCTATCTGAATGAATGAATAAATATACACACAATCACATTTGGAAACTGCTAGATATATTTTAGTTTACAAGTTAATTAATTAGTAGCTTACTTTATTTCCATAATAAGAAATCACAAAGTCACCACAAGGAGATAGCAAGAGAGATTTTAAGGATTGGTTCCTCTTAACTTCCTCTTCATGATTCTTCAATTCTTGAATCTTTGCTAATGTAAAAGTTGGAAGCACTTTGAAAACTTTACAAAGAAGCATTATAGCATAGGTAAGTATTAGATTGTAAATACTAGTATAAATTATAGAAGTACTAAATTTTTATTGTTCTGTTGATCTAAAGCATGAATATGATAGCCTCATTCTCAATCTAACATATATAACTAGTTGCAACATGCCAACATCATGAAAAATACTAGAGCCGATAACAATTTAAAATGATAAAGAACTGCAATCAAACACATATAAACAAAATTGTAATTACAATGTCTCTTATTCTCATTCAAAATAAAAAAAAATTAAAAAACTGCAATTAGACACATAAAAGCAAAATTACAATCACAAAGTCTCAAATACTCAATCAAAATGAAAAATGAAAAACTACCATCAGAGACACAAACAAATTGCAATCAACAAAGTAGTTCTCAATCAATAAATTTACAACAAAATTCTCAATCAAACACATATAAACCCACTTCAGCACATACGTTTACAAAATTGAATAAAAAATTGTAAAACTTACAGTCACAGACTCAGAGAGACAAAGAGAAGGGGCTCCAGTGACAGGCTCACATGCAATGGCGATGGCCAAGCTCACAGCGACGGCAACCAAGAGATGAATCTGTGGAAGAACAAAAAAGAACTTAGATCTCACAATATGATGAGGCTGAAGGAACTCAATAACATCAAAGTTAACATCAACATCAAACTAAGTGCATATTTTGTTAACCAAGAAAACAGAACAGTATGTAGTTTGTAATTCTCTCCATAATTAGAACACCATGACAATTGTAAAATCAGAATAAAATCAAAATCCGGAATCCAGAATAAAATTAAAATCAAGCTGTTTCACTTACAAGTCCCATTCTTCTTTTTAAGTTTTAATAAACAAACACACGGTTCTCATAGCGTAGAGTTCAATTGGCATGCAATCAGAATCAAAAATCAATCAGAACAAAAACAGAACAACACTTAAGAGCATGAGCATTGAGCACAAAAAAAATGACTTCTGAACAAAACAAACTCAGAGTAGCCAATTAAAATTCAAAAACGAAGAACAAAACATGATTTCTGAACATTGAGGAATGAGGAGTGACCACTGACCAGTGAGCAGTGAGCATTGAGGATTGTTAATATGATTTCTGAACAAAAAATAAAAAAAACGAAGAACTATAGCAGTGTGCAGATTTAAAGCTAATCATTCAGGATTTCAATATGATTTCTGAAAAAAATGAAAAAAAAATGAAGAAGCTTCGACGAGCACGACTAGGGCTGGCAATTCATACCCTACCCGCGGGTACCCAACCCGGTCCAACCCGTTCGGGTAGGGTAGGCTACCCTACCCGCAGCGGGTAGGGTAGGGTACGGTCCGGGTATGCCTGCGGGTAGGGTAGGGTACGGGTTTAGGGTGTACCCTACCCTACCCTACCCGCACCTCATATATAACACATATTTTATAAAAATCTCTCTATATAGTGAAGAAAGTGAGAGTTAAACCCACGACCTTTCTTATGTAATGACTTATAATAAGTGAACAACTACTAAACTAGTTAGTTAATTTAGTAATTTAGAGCATTAGTTTTTTATTTTTTATGTTATTAATACGTATAAAATTCGAAATAATTTAATTTTATATTTATTTTGAAAAAATTTGATATTTCTGCGGGTAGGGTAGGGTAGGGTAGGGTTTAGAATTTTAGGGTGCGGGCAGGGTTAGGGTTGAGAGATTCTCAACCCGCGGGTAGGGTAGGGTAGAGTTTTAATGAAATTTTCAACCCGCGGGTAGGGTTAGGGTAGGGTCCAAACCCTACCCTACCTTACCCATTGCCAGCCCTAAGCACGACGGACAAGAAGCCATTACCTTCAAGGGACGAGCACGACGAGAGACGGCGGGCAAAGCACGACTAAGCAGCGAGAAGAACGGACGAGGAATAGGGGAACGAGGAGAGGGGCTGGAGCACGACGAACAGACGAAGCTTTTGGGCGCGACGGACGGCGGCGGCGGTGGAGGAGGCTAGGGTTTTTTTGGGGGAAACAGGAAGAGCTCTGTTCTTTTTGAGGGTGAAGACATGAAGTGAAGAGAAACTGAGAGTGATGAGAGGACTCACTATGGTCTTGGAGAAGAGCTGAGGAACAGAGGAAGTGAGAACTGAGAAAGGGGTTCCTAACCTTAACGGACTGAGTGACTAACTTAAATTTTAATTAATATATTTTATTTTCTGTTCATATTTTTTCATTAATTATTTTACTTTTTATATTTACAGTAATATTGAATGTAAAAAAGAAAAAAATAATATTGAATGTTATCTATTTTATTTATTTAGATTCATAATTAAATTTGATATAATTATAGCAAGTATCTAGGATTAATAATAACATGATAGTATAAATTGTATAACATAATAAAAAAATGTAACAATTTATGTATGCTTCCTATATAGCAATAATATTATATATATTTATATATCTCCTCTTTTAACTCTTTCCTAAAAATATTGGCATATAATTAATGTCGATAACATATATATTGAGTAAGTATCTCCATTGAAAATATTTGTTAACTTAGGGGTGTAATCGGCTCGGTTTGGTTCGATTTTGGACCAAAAACCAACCGAACCGACCTGATCGGTTCTTCAAAGAGACCAACCGTTCGGTTGGCTGCAGTTTGAGCAACCGAACCGAACCGAACCGAACCAACAGCGGTTTGGTTCGGTCGATTTTTTCGGTTTTTTTACACCTACTTATCTGAATTTAAAATGCCATGAAATAAAATTTAAAACCTTCAATAAACTAGAAAAACAAGAGTTTATCACATTCAAATCCAATACAAATTCAACTTAATTAAATATAAAACAAAAACAATTAAAAATGTCTAGTAAAACAACAAGGTTAAAGGGTAAATGTGTAAAAATAAGGTTTCTAAACCAATATTTCGGTTCGGTTTGGTTCGGTTCGGTTTTACTGAGCTAACCGAAAACCGAACCGAACCGATCGGTTTAATTCGAAAAAAACCAAAAAAAGCCGGTTTTTTCGGTTTTCTTTTCGGTTGTTGTAAATTTCGGTTCGGTTTTGCGGTAAAATTCGGTCCGGTTCGGTAACTTACACCCCTAGTTAAGTTAACTATTACCGTGTATAATTAGTGTGTGTATATATATAAGGATTAATAGTGAATTGTTACAATTATTTATCATCTAGAAAATTCGTACCTCAGACATAGAACTTCTTCTGTTTATTATTTTTCATACTTAAAGGATACTAACTACGATTCTATCAATAGTATTACCCATGATAGATTATGTAATGAAAAATTTTGAAAAATAAAGGCAAGAATTATAAGGTTATGAAAAGTCTCATTCAAATTTGACAAGAACAATACGACTTACATAGAAATAGTTCTTATGGATGATAAGGTGAGTTGATTATTTTCCATGACTCTTTCAAGTGATGATAGGTCCATTTTATAAATATTTTTTTTTATATTTTAAGTTTATTTGATAAATAAACCCTTGCACGAATTAAAGACAGTGCGATTTTATAGATTTATAAGTGCGTGCTAATAGTCTTTATATTTAATTTGTTTTAGAGTGTGATAATAGCCAATATGTTTGTGGGTAGATTTAACTATTACTATATTATTTATTATCACATTCAGTATATATGTCTGATTTATTAAAGAAAGTAGATTATTAAAATCGATTAATAACTATTTTAGAGTTAATCCAATTAATACTAAATTTAAAAAAAAACAAACAATGCATAACATATTAATTTTTTATTAATCAAATTATTATAATTTAAATTAATTTTAAAAAATAATTTAAAATTATAATTTCAATTTTATCACGTGCATGGCACGGGTAATTACACTTGTATCAATTCTAGTTGATAGTTCTATAACTCCAATTACTTATAAAAAAAAAGAGATACAATCTTCAAAAGCTCAAATAATCGAATGTAATAAAAAGTTTGATCTTAATTATTTGCAACAAAATTTTGAGAAACATTCAAATTTTATAATAATACCTTATATGAGATTAGACAAACTTATTTAAAGTGGAGTCTGTACCAAAATTATTTAGATAATTATCTTTTATTTGATATAAATTTTTTCTCCCCAAAATCATGTTCAAGTTCCGCCACTGGTCACAATTATATATAATCACCTCATCCTTCAATAACAACAACAACAAACTACAAAAATATTCAAATTTTCTTTTTAAAAAAATAGAAGAAAAAATATATTTCAAAGCGAAGCTAATCGAAAAATATCAAGGGATCTTAAAAACTTTGAAGAAGATGGTATCATTGATAATGAAGGTGTCAATAGATGAGAGGTGGATTGAGTAAAAAGAAGAATAATGATCAAGTCACTCTCGTACAACTTCCGTCATTGTTTTTCTCTTTTTCTTTATTTTCTTTCTCTTCATCTCTCTCGTCTCTATTGTTGTTGTTGAGTGCATGTGGGCTATGGCAGTGGTGAGCTGGTGCGATAGATAGTAAAGTGTGATGGTGAGATTGATGTGGAGGTGGTGGTGGAGAGTGACAAAAAAATGAGTGATGAAAACAGATTACATGGTGTGGTGGGAAGCGGATGGAGATTTGCTAGATTGGGGACGAGATTTGGATTTGAGATTAGATTTGGTTCAGATTTAATATTAGGAGTAAATTTGGACAAAATTTATAATTTAAATTTTGTTTAATTAATTTTTTAATTTAAAGAATTAAAAACTCATATTTTTTTATTTAATTTAAGTTTTTAATTTAATTCTTTATATCAATAAGTGTTAGATCTGTTGGAAAATAAAAGAACAAGACCACACATTCACAAAGAATATATAAAATAAAGAGAAATGTATTGAATGTATTTGTTGTATTGTTTTTTTTTTATGAAATGATTATATATGTATTTATATTTCTCTTTAACATCTAAACTTAACACATCTTAATAAATAAATGGTTTAAATAAAAACTAAATATAGACAACCCATTTAAACAGTGGTTTCTATCAATTCTTAAATTCTAATTATCAAGTTTATTTTTAGCATTCCCCCTTAAATTTGATAATTTTCGAACTCCAATCATAATCCTTAACTTTTGAAAAGCATCATATTTTAGAGGTTTTGTGAAAATATCAGCAACTTGATCAAGTGATTTCACATACTCAACCTCCACATGCTTGTTCTCAGTACATTGTCGAATGAAATGATACTTTGTTTCTATGTAATTACTTTTGTCGTAAAACACTGGATTCTTTGCTAGGACAATCGTGACTTATTATCCATCATGATCTTGGTGGATTCAGTTTGCTCAAAATAAAGTTCTTTCAATAGTATCTTCAACCAAATTGTATGACAAGCACAGGCAGTGGTAGCAACATATTCCTTCACAAGTTGAAAGAATGATTATAGGTTGTTTCTTTGAACACCAAGAAATTGCATTATTTTCTAGAAAGAAAATAAATCAAGTAGTACTCTTTCTGTCGTTAATATCCCCAACATAATCACTATCACAATAGCCCATTAATTTGAATTCATCTGAAACCGAATAAAACACGCCATACTCAAGAGTGCCTCTAAGATTTTCAAGAATTCTCTTGGCTGCCTTCATATGGGTTTATGTTGATTTCTCTATGTAATGACTAACTAACCCAACTGAAAATAAAATGTCAGGTCTGGTACAGGTTAAATACCTTAAATTCCCCACGAGACTTCTGAATAATATTTAATCAACTTTTCTTACACCTTCTTCCTCTTTGAAAAGTTTGACTCCACACTCCATAGGTGTATTGGTAGGATTGCAGTCTAGCATGTTGAGTTTCTTCAATAACTCTCTTGCATAAGCCTCTTGTGAGATGAAAATTTCATCCACCATTTGTTTCACTTCAATTCCCAAATAATAAGACATTAGTCACATATCACTCTTCTCAAATTCTTGAGCCATTACCTTCTTAAATTCTTCAAACATTATTTGATTGTTTCCTGTGAATATAAGGTCATCCACATAGACACAAACAAATAACAAAATGTTTTTCCTCTTTCACATAGAGTGCATATTCATGAATGCACCTAGTGAAACTATTATCTTGAAAATACGTATCATGACGATCATCCTAAGCTCTTGGAGCTTGCTTCAGTCCATATAAGGCCTTTTTAAGCCTTAACATCTTATCTTCACAACCCTCAACAACAAAATCCAAAGGTTGTTCAATATAAACTTCTTCCAGCAGAGTACAGTTTAGAAAAGCAGACTTCACATCTATTTGGTAGATTTTTCAGTTGTTCTGTGCTGCAAGTGACAACAATAGCCTTATCGTCTCCAAGCAAACAACTGGAGCAAACACCTCATCATAATATATTCCTTGCTTCTGCTTATACTCTTTTGCAACGAGTCTTGCCTTATACCTTTCATCACCTTTAGAGTTCTTCTTTACTCTGTAAACCCATTTGACTCCAATAGCCCGATGACCACTTGGAAGTGATGCAAGTTCCCAAGTGTTGTTCTTTTCAATTTCTTGAATTTTTTTCTTCATAACTTGTATCCATTTCTCATCTTTGACAGCTTCTTTAAAACCTAAAGTCTCATCATTGGAGAGTAAACACAATAAATTTTCATCCTTTAGCATTTCTGTTTGTTTATAGAGATCAGGGAGACTTTGATATTTGTGAGGGCCTTTGCTTGAACTAGAGGATGGAAATGACGATAATAATGCTAGTGGGATTAATGCTGGTGTTGAAGGATCGGTTTCGCCTTGCACTTCTTGCATCGGGGCTTCTTTTTCCTCAAAGTAAGACAGAAAATCACAAGTAATTTTATTTTGTGCACTCCAGTCCCACTTTGCATTTTCTTCAAACTCAACATCTTTGCTTATTATTACTTTATTATTGATGGGATTAAAGAATTTGTAACCTTTAGTATTCTCCTCATAACCAATAAATACATGTTTTTGGCTCCTTTCATCAAGCTTCGATCTTTCTTGCTCAATGTGATACATTAGGCTTCAAACTACTCCATGCTTCTTGAGGTGTTATATCTCTCAAACTCTTGGTAGGTGAGCGGTTTGAAAGATAAACTGCACATGCAACTGCTTCTTCCCATAACTCTTTTGGTAATGAGTTACTTTTCAACACCGTTCTTGCTATATTTAGAATTGTCCTATTCTTTCTTTCAGCAATACCATTTTGTTGAGGCGATCTAGGAATAGTTAGGGGACGTCGAATACCATGGTTTTCACAAAATGTCTTGAATTCATTTGAAGTGAATTCTCCACCTCTGTCAATTTTGAGAGCTTTTATCTCATAACCACTTTTCTTTTTAACGGGAATTTTGAACTTCTTGAATGCATTAAATGCTTCGCTCTTTTGCTTCAAGAAATAAACCGATGTTTTTCTTGAATAATCATCAATGAAAAGTAGAAAATAAGCACTCTTACCAAGTGATAAAGGTTTGATAGGTCCACAAACATCCACGTGGATAAGCTGAAGTGGCTTGGTAGCTCTTGATTTGGACTGCTTTGAAAAACTATTTCTTGAATGTTTTCCAAGTAAGCAAGCTTCACATAACTGATGAGGATAATCAATTGTTGGAATTCTTTTTACCATCTTCTTTGACCCCACCAAAATTTAAATGTCCATATCTCATATGCAAAATTCATGGTGGATCTTCAATACACGACTTCAAACATATAGCTCCACCACTTCTCATGTTTAACAAGAACATACGATTTCTTGTCATAGAAATCTTAGCAATAAGATTTTCATTTTTATCTCTAAGCCAAAGATAGCGATATTCTATGACTATGTTGCAACCATTCTCCATAAGTTGCCCAATGCTTAAAATATTATTTTTCATTTTTGGGATGTAATAAACATTAGAAAGAATCTTATGACTTCCATTCTTCAGCTCGAATAGAATCGTCCCTTTGCCATTTATCTCTACTTTTGATTCATCACCAAAACGCACGTGTCCTTTTACGTTGTTGTTGAGTGCTACAAATTTACTCCTATTACCTGTCATATGGTTGCTAGCTCCATTGTCAAGATACCACGTACTATCTTCAGAATTTTGATATTCGTTGAGTGTAAGGAATAATGTTGGTTCTTCAACATCTTCATTGTGTCCAACAAGTTTATTTTTTTCTTCTTTAGATGTCTAACACTCCCAAAAATAATGTCCATTCTTTCCACATAAATAGCATTCAAAATGTCTTTTGTAAACTATTCTTCCTCTTCCACGACCTCGAGAAAAAATTTGATTTATTTTCTCCTAAGAATAATTTTTCTCATCTCTTCCACTTTTGTGACCACGTCCTCGTCCTTGTCCACGGCCTCGACCTTGTCCTTGTCTTCTACTTTCGTTGGCTTATCCTCTATCATTCCACAAAAATTTTGCCTGCAAGACATGCTCCACACGTTCTTGCTTGCCTTTATCCATTCTTTCTTCATGGGCCCGTAAGGAACCATTCAACTGATCAATAGACATCGTATCCAAATATTTGAACTCTTCAATGGCTACTACCACATGGTAAAATTTTGAGTTGAGAGAACGAATAATTTTTTCAACAACACGAACATCTTCTAATTTTTCTCCAAGCCTTTTCATTTGGTGCACTACCCTCAAAATTTTGGTAAAATAATTCGAAATGGATTCAGTCTCCATCATTAGAGACTCAAACTCAACCCTTAGAGTTTGAAGACGAACATTTTTTATCTTTTCAACTCTTATGACGGAATTTTAAAGAGTATCCTAAACTTTCTCTGCGTTGGTTATATCAGCAATCTTCTCAAACATATCATAATCCAAGCTTTGATGAATGATAGTAAGTGCACATTGATCTTTCTTTTATTTTCTAATTCGTTCTTCTGAGCTTTTGTTAGCTTCTCCACAGTTTCTAATTCTACATAGCCTTTTTCAATCATCTCCCACACTCTTTGAGCACCGAGAATTGCTTTCATTCGGGCTGCCCAATTATCAAAGTTGAGCTTAGATAATTGTGGATATTGAAAAGATAAAGTAGTTTCTTTTAACGAAGACATTTTATAAGTGACTTTGATACCACTTTGTTGAAAAATAAAAAAAAAACAAGGCACACACACTCACGAAGAATATATAAAATGAAGAGGAATGTATTGAATATATTTATTGTGTTATTTTTTTTATAAAATAATTACATATATATTTATACTTCTCTTTAACATCTAAACTTAATACATTCTAATAAATAAATAGTTTAAATAAAAACTAAATATAGATAATCTATTTAAACAGTAATTTCTATCGATTCTTAAATTCTAATTATCAAATTTATTTTTAACAACATCGTCAAAAAAATTACACGTAGGATACTTAATTAACGAAACTCAACTCCAGTTGAGAAATGGTTAAATTTGACATGTAAAAAGCTTTATTGATGGGCACAAACTATTTTTTTTTTGTACAAAACAATCTTTTGTAGTCAGTTTGGTAATTTAGGTATACACACAACCAATATCTTCTATTAATAAAAACAAAATAGAGTCTTTTTCTGGTTTATTAATAAAAAAAGAAACAGGGAGACTATATATTAAAGGAATAAGGAATACTCTAATTTCTAACCATAATAATAAGCATCAACAACAAATTGATTAACTTGGTACATACCTTCTTTTCTTTTCTTTTTTTCCTTTTTTTTTTCTTTTACCAACAGGAATATAGGAAGTATGTCAGTCCTTTTTTTTCCTCTATAAATGAGATTAAATGACTAATCTTTTGATCTTTTTTTTCTTTTTTAAACACCTCAAGAATTATATTGTTAGCAAAAAGAGTCTCAAGTTTTAAACTCTAAAGCTGAGTAGGTGTGTGTTCTTGATGTTTTAGTTTATTAACAAATGTATCAATTTTTTTTTTTTTTTTTTGGGTTTAAAATTAACGAATAAAACAGAGCCAAAGAAAAGTTGCAAACAATTTTAGTTATAATATGAAAGTGCCATTTCTTTCACAACTCATAAGGTCTTTGTTTTCTTAACTCTTTGTTATGTCAAAATAAAACAACCTGGATAAACTCATTTGATTGAATAATTATGTAATTACATTCTTTAATGATATTTACTTTCCACATTTTTAGGTGAGGATTGAACAATCTAAATTCATTGCATTTTCTCTCTATTATTTTTATAATCATAAAAGAAAACCTGGTGTCGTTAGTTGCACGTGACGGTTGTTGTTTGTCAAAGTGCATGTTGCTCTTGAGTCTTGAGTTGACCAGTTCGAAGCTTGGAGACCATTAGGTTCAATTTCAAAGTTCATATATGTTTCACATAAAAGGTCAACGCATATGGTGCTTCTTCGTGGTTCTGAATATACCTTTGAATATTTTTCTAAATTCAACCCTTTAAGGTTGAGAATTATTACTCATATATATATTAATTACTATATTAGTAGAAGCTACTATTATACGGTGGTCAAGTTTAACGATCATATTTAGAAAGTTCAAAAACATTTCCCTTAGCTTCTATTTAATGGAAGGCGCCCCCCTTTTTAGATGGTATATTGTACTTTCTCGAAAAATCAGTTATGAAGGTATCAATATGCTTTTAAACTTTAAAAACACAATCATATTCATTAATTCATACCCCGTCAATTATTCTTTTTTTTTTTCGGTGACTGGTCAATTATTCATTTAATTGTTAGTTATTATAATTACTAATATATCACCACGAGTTGCATATATAATTTTTTTATTTTTTATTATCACAGGGGTGGGGCAAGTTGCATATATAATTCTTCTTAAATTTTTTTTAAGTCCTAAATATATTTTGCTAGATATAATATAGTTATTAAAATCGAATCAGTAATTGAACCGATCAGATTACTGAGTTATTAGGTTATTGGTTTAACCCGGTAAATTACTTTTTACATACTTGTGAGTTTTTTTATTATTAGTAGTTTTTAAAAGAACAATCTCAAATGCTCTTTGACAAACACATATTAAGCAACGAATATTACACGTCCAAAATCAGAATATTACATCTCTCAATTTCAAATTCCCATGCATCAAAACCAAAATTAGTGTTTATAAATTATTTTTAAATCGTTTTACACAATGCAAATCAAATTTCTAATTATAAATTAAATTGTCTATATTACTAATAAAAGTATTTAACTTATTAGTTAATTATTCAATACTTTAGAAATATTACAAAAACAAATATATATTTTAGTACCAATTTATACATTTTCAACTGCAGTATATCACAATTTGTAATAAATTAAGTATTGGGTGGGGGGTGTAATTATATTTCTTATTAAGAGTTTTATTGATATAATGGATTTTGATCTATCATCTTATAACTTGATTTTTATTGTACATTATGAGTCATAACTCGATTTTATTTGTTTTCATTCGAATTTTGTAACGGGCGATTTTAATAATAACTATTCTGACTTAATGGCTAACGGTCATAACATCAACTCTATCATTAATTCTATGCCTATATAATTAAAGACACCTATTTAATTTCTATATTTCAAAAGGGACACTACATGATAACTTCTATAAGTTTTATTTCATATTTAACATTCTACCATCATAGAATTCTTATACCTCTTCGACATTTATTGATTTGAGTGTTGAAATACCTTTTGCATGTACCCACTTTACGTGTTCTTCTTCTTGCCTAAATATACACCCTCTAGAAATGAAGAGACAAGATCAATTCTCTCTAAGGCGAGATATATCTCGAAAATTCATTCATATAAGAACATATTCAATTACAAATTAGCTCAATTCTGAAATAATAGTATTTTCAGTGAGTTGATTTTAACTAAGAAGTTAACTTTTTTATCAATTTATTTAAAAAAAATTAAATTTTAAAAATTAAATACTAAACATAAATTCTAAATTTCTAATAATAAAATAAAAAATAAATTTATAATAAAAATTAACAAATATTAAC
>NC_029781.3:100860347-100879943 GCF_000817695.3 Arachis duranensis
ACTAAAAGTTATTTTTTAATATTTATTTAATTAATTTATTTTACTAGAATCCAATTCATAATGATTAAACCACATTGATCACATTGGAAATCCTGTATACCCACTGAAATATATTATATTGAATATTGAACAATTCATTATAATTATTATCACATGGATTACAAGGGTCCTTGTAAAAAATAAAGTAGGCCACATACCACAAAATTAGAGTCGCAAAGTATAAAATTAAAGTAATTTTAGTTCCTACAGCTTTTATTGCTTTATGTCGCTCTTATTATGTTGTGCAATCTTTAAAGTCTTCCCTTTCTTTTTTTAGTTTTATGTTCCATAAATAAATGTTGCTCATTTACCTTTATATAATATTAAAATTATTAATTCTTGCACGCGCAGACTACTGATAAGTTAGTCGTCCCTGCAATTTATTCGTTTAAGCTTTAAATAACATCTTAAACATAAAAAAGGCTTAGATTATTCGATAATACAATATTTATTATTTTCATTCTTTTAAACCTTTTTTTTCTTAGAAAATTTAAGTGTTTTGATTTTTTGTTGTTGTTAATTTACTTTATGAAATATTAATATGATAGATTAAATGTTAATTAATGTCATAGGTTTTGCCTAGCACGAGATGATTTGTTAATATGCTTCATCTCATAACTTGATCATTATTAGCGATTAAATTTTTATAGTGGTCCTTAAAATTCATAATTTTTATCATTTTAATGTTTTAAATTTAAAATTTATTATATTGGTCATCGAGATCCAATTTCAAATACCATATTAGTCGCTGAATTCTTTTCAATATTAAATCAGTAAATAGAATGTTGAGTTGTTCTGACTTATCATATTATTTCTTTTTGACATTTAAATAAGACAAAATAAAGCAATTCTGTTTAACTCTATATTTAACGTGTCAAGTCAGTTATTCTTTGCCATATCTTATTTAATTTATATTTTTTAATAATTATTATTTGCTATTATTACTTATGTTATAATGATAATTGTATACTTTTGCAGCTAATAAAAAGTTTTTACTGTTAATTGTATAATTACCGATAAAATTTTTTAACGACAAAATATAAAACGATTAATGTCTAATTGACAATAAATATATTAATAATTATTTTTATTACCATGTAAAACAAATTGTCGCTAAATATAAGTAAAATAAATTATCATTTAAACACTAATAAAATGACAACATGAAATGTCAACTCGGTCTTCCATTCCCTAAAACATCTCTCCCCCTTTCCTTTGTTTTTTTCAAGTTGCTTAAAATTTTGTCGTCATTGCATTATTGTTGTGTGGTAATACAAAATCAACTGGAATTAACAGTAAACACACATCTAAAACGTTATATTGAGAAACCTTCTTTAAAAATATATAGTAGTCCCCAACTCCCCATTACTAAAGGTGTGGGACGTTTTCAAAAACAGTGAAAGTAAATAAAGAAATGTTAAAGGCGATGGAATATGCATCATGCATGATGTGGTAATTGGTGATAACTCTTTTGAGTCATGAGTCTTGACCACCACTTTGGTATGTATGGATCGGATAAGGTTGCAAGTTAGATAGACAAACACAAAAAATATAGATAGATAATAAAAATATTAAATAATATAAATAATAATTGTTAAATATTTAATTTATTAGATGTATAAATAATGATTTTATTATTAAAATTTAAATAAATAATTTAAATATATAATATATTTTTATTTTATTAAATTAATTTTAAATTTTAT
The DNA here is from genome assembly GCF_000817695.3 of Arachis duranensis. NCBI lineage: Eukaryota > Viridiplantae > Streptophyta > Magnoliopsida > Fabales > Fabaceae > Arachis > Arachis duranensis. The sequence goes on from NC_029781.3 coordinate 100,862,093, forward strand.
TATTTATATTATTCACAAAAATTATTATGTATCTATAATAAACCATGCAGCCACATTTCACGTTGGTTGTTGGCTATGTGTAATGAATAACTTAATGGTTATTATTGCCCTTTCACTTGGGTGCCGCCTTTGAAAAATTCCGTAACATATGACACTGTTTCTGTTCTCATTTTTGCTGTCACATTAATAACTCAATATGGCAATCCTATCACATCATCCACGTGATTCTTAGCCCACGATTATCATTTATCACTTACCTACCTTATACCTTTTCTTTTCTTCCATTAAACTAATAAACTAAATAATCATTTTGATACTAAAAATATTTTTATTTTAATAAAATACATTTCAAAATTTGTTTTTAATAAAATAACTCCTAAATATTAGTTTTATTATTTGATAAAATGACCTAAATGTTTCGAGTAATGAAATAATTAATAATTAATCTATTTTATCAAACAAAATTGATATTTAAAATAATTTTTTTTTTATCAAAAACAAACGTTGAGATTCGTTTTGTCAAAATACAGAATTTTTCAAATACGTACTAAAATGATTATTTACTCCATAATATAATATTAACTAAATCAGTGCAAGAATAAGGAAGAAGAAAAAAATCCTGAATGTGAAGCTGAAATTGAAAGGAGACGAAGTTGAACATGGATAAATAATTTGTAATTTTTCAATTTTTTAATAATAAATCAATAAAAGCATGACACATTTGAATAGGGTAATTTACCCTTATTTATACAGAGTACCCTATCAATTACCATATAATATATATTTACTTTTTAATCATCAATTTTTACTTAAAAATTGTTCCAAATATATTCTTGTAAGTAATTACTTTTAGTTTTATTTAGACTCTGAACACAAGTATAATTATCTACGGCAATATCTGAAAGAGTAGTTACAAACCCTAATCCTCAAATCAAATGGACTGATCCATAAAAGAGGAACTTCGAACTTCGAAGCCAGTTGTTGTAACTAATTAGTGTACATTTACCTCGCGGTTAGTTGCGCCTGATGATCTATAAATTTGATCATGTCATGCATAGTTGACTTTTTTAAAACCAAAGATCGATAAGATATGGATATTCTTTCTTCTAAAAAAATACAAACAAAAAAAAATTTAGAATAACATAATCAAAAATAAAAATAAAATTATCATTTTTCACTAAAGATATATAGTAATTAGAGAAAGGAGACAAAAGTTAAATATGAGATTCTAAAATCAATTGAAACATGTCTGAGATTGTTTTTGCTATATATGTTTAATTTTGAAATAATTTATAGTTATATATACACTACAACAAAAGTGTCAAATAGCAACAGTTTATTTTGTAATTTATGGCATTTTATAATCATTGCAAAACCCATTTTCATATCTAGCTATTCACCAACTAGCGTCCTTTAGCGCACAAGGATTAACTTTTGAGGCGGTTTCTAGCAATCTGTCACGTTAAATTTTATAAGATTAGATTTAACAGTATTTGTATAAATTTTTGGAGTGTTTGAGAATACTCTAGAACGTTTCAAAATCATCTAGAGTATTTTCAAATACTCCAAAAATTTATACAAATACTGTTAAATTTAATCTTATAAAATTTACCGTGACAAACCGCTGGTATAATCGCTATTGATCAAATATATTGTGTCGGATTGTTTGGCAACAATTTTAAACCACTGTGATATGCCAACATAGGAATTCTTTGCTGTTTTGCATCGAACATAAACCACTGCTATATGAAAATGAAACCACACAATTTTTTAGTTTATTTTCGTCATTTTATTATCGTCGCCAGATCCTAATTTAAACTGCAGCAAAAATATTATAGTTTGCAGCATAAATCGATCGTCGCTATTTTTTTTTTAAATATTCTAGGTATATTTTTTTGTGCTCTTTGGAGGTTCTTTTTTAATATTAAAATCTTATTATTTTTTTTTTTCTAAAAATCTAAATTGATGGCAAAAACTCATGAAAGTATAACTGCGAAATAAATTAATATACTTCTATTAATATTAATAAAGTATATCTCTCATGAAGAGTTGCATAGTCAGTTTAAACAAAATGTATACGTCAAATAAACATTAAATCCTAATATTTATTTTCTGATATATTCCTCTAAAGAATTCATCCCTGCAGTGATATTTGGTGGCAGTTTTTCACCTTAGCTTGCCGTTGAATTAGATATCTTAGATATCTTAGAACATTTTCCATTGCCTACTTTTTTAACTTCTATGCTGCTATTTCATCCTCCATTGCCTTCCTTTTCAATTTCTCGACGCCACCTCTATTGTAGTTCACAAAGCACTCTTTGGATCTCCTCTGTTTGAGCTCCATCGCCCAACTAATGCGAATTGAGCTGAAGAGTTGACTAAGAGTCTGTCTGAAACCCATGCCACACACTCTAGTTGAATGCTCTTTTCCAAGATATTGGACAAACGAATCATTTTGAGACAATACTCGAAAAGATTTATCATGCTGCTCAATCTCTACAGTTTGTTTTTTTATAAACATAAATAAGCAAATATAAACAATCACTACAAGAAAGTCGCCGAATATCGTCAGATTTACCAATAAATTTATCAAAAAAATTCGCTGATAATTTGATTGTTGTCGGATTTAGCGGTGGAATAAATCTGACGGTAACTATTTACTGGTAGATTTGTTCGTCCGCCGCTAATTACAGGCGGCTTTAGCAACAAATATAAACTTTTAATTGGAAAAATTCTGGAGCTTGTTATCGTCAAATTTTTTTCCGATAAATCCAATAATAAACTTAAATTTTAAGTTTTTTAAAGAAATTGTTTGAAAATTCAATATATATTTTTAAAAATTCAGCTGGACAAGATATCTACAACATCACAAGAGTTGCAACAAAATTAACTGAAAATCTTCTAGTGCACAGACTCTAATCAACAACATACATCCATCAACATTAATAGATATAATCTTTTTGATCGAATATCAAATATGCAAATTAAAAAAGTTTGGTCCTTGAAACTCAAAAACTTAATAATAGTTCAAAGCATGCTCAAACTGATGCATTCGATTTGGCGTAACTTGTCAATCTCTTACAAATAATTCAATACAATTTAGCATGATGTTATCAAGTAGCAAACAGAAACCATATCATAATCAAACTTCTTCAACATTTCTATAACATTATGACATTACAAATATTTACATAAAACCATCATACGCATAATAAATGAACAAAGGAATCAAGTAGTAAACTAATATTCCAAGTTATAAATCAGAAGCATTAAAAATAGTATATGATAAAAACACATACTTCTTATCAATATCTGGAATATCACTTCTGTCAGATTTCTTCACAATCACTTGCACCCGATTCTCACATATGAACAAGAGTACTTGAAGATATAAGAAACAACATAAACATGGATGAATCAAAATCAATGAATACATAATGCAGTCATACAAGTACTCTATTAAGATACTTTGCTCTAATTTGAGAAGCTTCAACTTGCCTTCTACATTAAAGAAAAAATAAATTAATTAAAAAAGAGAGAGTACTAAAAGGATATTGAAGCTTGAAGGGGGGGGGGTTTGGCCATACTGAAACTGGAAGCAGGATTAGTAGTGCCTGCAATTCTCAAACAGCGAAACATCAAAAACTACAGCTTCCACAAACAAATAAAAAAAAGAAGGAAGAAGAAGAACAACAACATAAAGTTTTTTCAGAAAAACCAAGGAATTAAGATTACATATACCTAAGACAAAAGGATCCTCGATTTTTGTTGTCTCTATCTGTCAACTATGTGAGAACGAAACAGAGGCAATAGAATGGGATGGATAATGAAAAAGGATATATAATTGAAATTACAAACCCTAAACCCCCTAAATGTTAAAAAAAAAAATCGAAAGAAACTAATCAGAAAAAAGGAACTTAGTATAGAAGGTGGCGACAATGGAAGGAAGGAATGATGAGGCAACGACAGTGATGAACAAGCGTGGAGCAAGAGGCGCCGACGCTGTGGAACGAGCACGGTGCAAGACGCGACAACGTTGAGGTGGCGATAGTGGCTGAGTGACAATGACCAACGATAAGAGTGAGTGAGGGTGGCGGTGACGGTAGCGAATGGTGGCGATGAGAGCTAACAGCGAGAGACAAAGAGAAAGGAGAAAGAAGTGAGGTTGCTGATGTTGCATAAATGAAATGGAAGGGTTTGCAATTTCAAATTAGGGTTTACTTTATCGGCGGAGCCGCTAACGTATATCCTGTGATCAAAACGGCGTGCTTCATTTAATTACCTTACCGTCGGATTTTTTTCACCGCTAAATCTGACAGTAAAGGTTGCGCCAATTTTTCTTTTTTTTCCTCCAATTATTTTCGGTGAATATATCATCGAAAAATTGAATCCAATGGTAACTTTTTTACTCGATGAATTTATCGCCAAATTCGTGGTAAATCTGTTGGTAAACTCGCCGCAAACCTTCAATGCTAAATTCGATAGTATTCAACGTTTTTGTTATAATGAATTACGGTCTACAGCATATTCAATATAATTTTATAATTACAACCAACGAGAAATAATATAAAAAATCTCAACGTGGTACTTACACCAATAGTCCGAGCTTCTTCATGGATAGGAACCATCATTTCGTTTGTGCACTAAATTCCATAAATCTCCTCTACTAACTTTTCTCTAATCTAATTTATATCATCACTATGTTCCATCCAAATGAAGAAAATGTAGACAAAGAGATAGTTCAAAGTGAATTCAAATATAAATTACTTCTTTTTCTTTTTACTTAACCCAACTTTTTGAATTGCTAGTGTGAGTGTATAATTATTTTAATTGATTGACATCATTTTTTCTGTACTTCTCCTATTATACCATGAAAAGTAAGAGTGATTAGACACTGATTTTGTGCAAATAAATGCAACATAAATAGTATTATTTATTTTCAAATTTAAAATAGATTGTCTTTGTGTCAGGTTTATTGCGATATGGAAGGAACAATCTCCAATACTCTTTATCAATTCTCGACAAGTATTCTTTCATATTTTGTTGAAGCGTCTTTATTGAGTTGTAATGCTCATGTTACAACCTACTCTTTGTATCCTTCCACGAATTTTTTATACTTTTTAAAATTATACTCTTGATACTTGCAATACTATTTTCATCAAAGTAAAAGATTTTTTGCAACAATAAATTTAAATTATTAGTAATTGTTAAATAAAATTGATTTAATTCAACAACACTATAAATTTTTACCTTTACACAATCGTTATAACTTTGTCTTTAGTGGTAATCTTTTTCCAATTTTTTTTACAAGTAAAAAAATTATTATAATCAGCACCTAACAATTCAAGAATGTCATTTAATAAAGGTTTAATTACTCTGTTGGTCTCTATAGTTTTGCAAAATTTTCAATTAGGTTCCTATACTTTTTTTCCTTTTAATTGAGTCCTTACACTAATTTTTTTTCTTTTATTTGGGTCTTTACACCAAGATTTTTTTAGTTGGATCCCTATAAAATTAAGCTAATTACTATTAAGAGGGATCTAATTGAAAAAAAATTAATACAAAAATCTAATTAAAAAAAAATATAAAAACCTAATTAAAAATTTTACGAAATTATAAAGATCGGCAACAGATTAATTAAACCTTTAATAAACTAACTCTAACTCTAATTGGTAGCAGTTCTTTGCTAAACTTGAGTATAATCTCTTTATTATTAGTTTATTATTAGGCTGCTTCACTTAAACGTGTTTGTTTGATTATGCCATTAGAATTTATAAAAAAATAAAACTTTATTTATGTAATTATTGTGATCAAAATGTGAAAAAAAAAATTAGAGTTTAAATTATTTTAAATATAAAAAATTCAAGATTTGTTACTATGGTATTAACATTCAAGATTCAAGATTTTGAATATATATTCTTATACATGATTTATAAAAAGTATATATAAAAAACAATATAAATATAATTTCTTTTAATTTTATGTCCTTCACATGTAAGACAACCAATACCAATAATATGCTTTTCAACAATACCCATTTTATGGTTTCTTTCCCGATTGTTATAAAATATATAATGAAAAACACGTGTGCCATTTATTTGATAATGATACCGATGTTATGTTGATTGATGTCCTCGATAGACATTTTAGGTATAGATATTCTTGTTTTAAGAAAGTATATATTGATATATTTTGAAAGGAGAAAAAGTATTGATATTTAATAGTTAATGGACACTAGTACTTAGTCTCATATTAACCAGAGACTTCAGAAAAAGGAACTAAGAAAACTTACTCGTCATATGACCTCAATGGGAGTGACAACCCAGGAAATGTAATCACGCAAGTGCAGTTGTGCGGAGAAAATTATAAGGAATGGGCTAGAGCTGTGAAAATATCACTTCGGGCTTGGAGAAAATGGAGATTCATCGATGGAACTCGCACGGAACCAGAATAGGTGCATCTGATCTTGAGAATTGGTGGGCATTCCAATCCATGATTGTATCATGGATCTTGAACACGATCGAACCAAGCCTACGGTCAACCGTTGCATATGTAGAGAACATACAGACACTGTAGGAAGATTTCAAAGAGCGATTTTTCGCTGTGAACGGACCACAAATACAACAACTGAAGTCAGATTTGATGATATGTAAGCATGAAGGAATGGCCATAACAGCGTATTATGGAAAATTGAAAGTACTGTGTGATGAATTAGCACAGTGCGAGCAAATTCCCAAATGCACGTGTGGTGGATGTAAGTGCGGGATTGGATCTCAACTTGAGAAGCGAAGGAAAGAAGAGAATGTCCACCAATTTTTTGATGGGCCTAGATGATGCGAGTTATGAAACAGTGCAATCAAATATTCTGGTAACCGATCCTTTGCCATTGCTGAATCGTGTGTACGCAATGCTATAGTCCAAGAGGAGAGAGTGAAGACGATGGCTAAGGCATCAGAAGAGAGAGGGTTGGTTGTGGGACTCGAAATACAGGCAGGGAATAGGACGAAAGAACGAGGAGATCCTAGCCAAAAATCAACAATATGCTCTCAATGTGGCAAAAGTGAGTCTGACGTTAAAGAATGCTTTCAGATTGTAGGATATCCAGAATGGTGGAGTACGCATGCACATGTGGCACACATTGATGGAAGTGGTAGGCATGCTACCAACATGGAAGACACGAGACGTGAGATGTCAGGATTGACCAATGAACAATGGCAAGTATTGGTAGACATGATAAACAAGCAAAAACCAAATGACTCCGAGAAAATAACTGGTAAGAGAATTTTTGTATTTATGGATCATTGATAGTGGAGCTTCCAACCACATGACTGGAACCTTGAAAAATTTATGTGAAAAGAAAACTATACGCAGATGTCCAATAGGTTTACCGGATGGAGAGTAGGTGATAGCGTGCAAGCAAGGAATAGTGATACTTGAAGGAGGACTTAAATTGAAAAATGTTCTATATGTACCTCAATTAAAATTTAATTTACTTTCAGTTTCTCAATTAACAGATGAAGAACACTGTCTAGTACAATTCACTGATGAATTATGTCATACAGGACTGCACTTCGAGGACGCTGATTAGAGCGGGTGAGTGGAAGGATGGACTCTATTGATATCGTGGGGCACACAAGATTCAAGGTTGTCATACCAAAACAGAGAATCAACTAGCACTTTGGCATAAGAGACTAGGGCATCCATCATTTCAAATTGTGCAAATGCTCTGTAATGTAAGTGAAAAATATACAGCCAATGAGATTTGTGAAATTTGTGAAAAATCTAAGCAAACAAAAGATAAGTTTTCTTTGAGTGACCATCAAAGCTTCCAATATTTTTTATTTAATCCATTGTGACTTGTGGGGATCCTATAGAACTCCCTCCTCATGTGGTGCTTCATATTTCTTAACTATTGTAGACGATTGTTCACGAGCGGTTTGAATATATTTGTTGAAAGAAAAGGCTGAGGTATCAATCACATTGAAAATTTTTTTCACTTTGGTTGAACGGCAATATAACAAATATGTTAAAATGGTGCGATCTGATAATGGAACGAAATTCATGTGTTTAAAACAATACTTCCTACAACAAGGCATTGTTCACCAATCGTCATGTGTTAATACACCGCAACAAAATGGACGAGTGGGGAACAAACATCAACATATTCTCAATGTTGCTAGATCATTACGTTTTTAAGGCAATCTTCCTATCCAGTTTTGGGGAGAATGTGTCTTAACTGTTGGCTATTTAATTAATCGTACGACATCCTCAGTATTGAAGGGCAAGACTCTGTATGAGATTTTTCATGGAACAATTCCAAGTTATGAGCACCTGCAGATTTTTTGCTCTTTGTGTTATGCTCAAAATCAGAATAGGCAACGAGACAAATTTGCCAGCCATAGTCGAAAATGTGTGTTTGTTGGGTATCCTTTTGGGCAAAAAGGATGGAAACTATTTGACTTAGAAAAAGAAGTTTTCTTTGTTTCTCGTGACGTTCATTTTCTTGAAGATGTGTTTTCCTTTAAAGCGGATCAGGTTTTGGAACCAAGGATTGAAGATTGGACCTCCTGTGACAGAAACAATTGTTGAAGAAGACATCCTCAATGAGACCAGTACTTCACACTTGAATGACTGTGTTGAAGACTTCCTTATTGAAGAACCTATTGACCAACAAGGGGGACATGAGCTCAATGAAGAGATTAAAGAGTACATCGCTGACGATGCATCAGAACCAAGTGTAGTAAAAATAACGTCGATTTCTGATCTACTATTAGTCACGATGGACGTTTCACTTGGTCGGGGTCATCGCATGAAGACATCCTCAGTCAGGTTGCATGATTTTGTCTCTGCTGCTACGATACCAATAGGCCCTACCGACCAACCTCCCTCTTCATCAAAATTCTCAGGTGTGTCCTATCCTATACAAAATTTTGTGAATTATAATTCCTTTTCCAAATAACACCGCAGTTTTCATGTCTCTCTCCAGACAGAAAAGGAGCCTTTATTTTTCTCTGAAGCAGTTAGAGATGAGCGTTGGCGCGAAGTGATGTCCCAAGAAATTCGTGCACTTCAACTCAATGACACTTTGAAGCTTACAACCCTTCCTCCAGGAAAGAAAGCACATGGGGTGTAAGATGGTTTATAAAATTAAATACAACTGTGACGGGACAATAGAGAGATTCAAAGCAAGACTGGTAATTTTGGGAAATAATCAAGTGAAAGGTTTGGATTACAATGAAACGTTTTCTCCAGTAGTAAAGATGGTAACAATTCACACAACACTCGCAATGGCAGCAGCCCACGATTAGGAACTCCACCAAATGGATATCCACAATGCATTTTTTTATGGAAAACTTGATGAGGACGTTTATATGAAACTTTCTCCTGGTTTTCAAGTGTCTTAACAAGGACTGGTTTGTAAATTTCAGAAATCTCTCTACGGACTGCGACAAGCTCCACAATAATGATGGTTTGCAAAACTTTCATCTGCTCTCCTTCGATATGGTTTCAAGCAATCCCTAAAGGACCATTCCTTGTTTAGCCTTCGCCATAATAGTGTGTAATTGGTAGTTTTGGTATATGTTGATGACCTTGTAATTGCAGAAAATGATGGTGTTGTAATTCAAGGTTTCAAAGAGTATTTACACACATTTTTTCACATGAAAAATTTAGGCTGGCTGAAATTCTTCTTGAGAGTTGAGGTTGCCAGATCTTCGACTGAAATCTTCTGTACCAAAGAAAATATGTTTTGAATATAATCACCGAAACAGGACTTCTAGGTGCTAAGCCTGTAGCAACACCGTGCGAAGAGAATCATCGACTGGGGTCAGCTACGGGTTCTCTTTTATCCGATCCTAGCATATATCGTCGACTTGTTGGAAAACTGATATATTTGTATTTTACTCGACCTGATCTGACCTACAGTGTTCACATGTTGTCCCAATTCATGCAAAATCCACATATCGAACACTTGCATGCTTTGCGTGTTGTACACTATTTAAAGGGACATCTAAAAAAGAAATTCTTCTCCCACGAGAGAATGATTTGCGGCTCTATGGATAGTGTGACTTTGATTGGACTAGTTGTCCACTCACTTGCAGTCAATCACAGGCTAGTTCATCCAGCTTGGTAATTCACCAATATCTTGGAAAGACTCAGAAACAACCTCCTTTGCTGAGGCTGAATATTGTTCAATGGCTCAGACAACAAAAAAATTGAAGTGGATTAAAGATATATTCTCCTCTCTATACGTGCCTCCTTCCATCTTATGTTCCCACTCAAACTCATTGGTGGACCTTTTTACTAAAACTTTTGGTGCCAAAAAATTTGAGGCAATATTGGTCAAATTGGGCATTAAAGACTTGCATGCTCCAACTTGAGGGGATATTAATGGATAATTTAGATATATATAAAAATATTATATTAATAATATTTCTATAATTAAGTATAAATACGATATTTTAAGGGTATTCTCGTATATATCTTTACTAGGATAAAAAATTATGCACTCTAATTTGTTAATAATCGTTAAATGATTCGATAAATTTAACTAAATTATCATCTTAATTTTTAATTAATTATCAATTTTATATGAAATTAACTGCAATTGAATTTTTATGGTCTGTTAGATGTTTAAGTTTGGAATTTCACGTTCAAATTTTATTTCTCTGGTCGTCCTCACTTTAATTTACCAATTTGGATTGAAAAAATATTATTTAATGCAAATCATTGTGATTTAATTTTTATGAATTTCGTTCACTATTATTTATGGATGATGCCTCATCTCATCAGAAATGAAGACTACGCTCAATTTGAGATATTCCTAGTTGTATGATAATTAACTTCTTTAAGTACCAATTTGGCCATATACAAAAGTTGATAAAAATTATTTAAGTATTTGTAAATCATGAAAATGTGATCAGAAAAAATAGAAACGTGCGATTTGTGAGAGAGTGACAACTGGGATCTAACAAGCAAAGGCGAGTGACGGAATAACACAACATGGAGCCATGGACCAGCACCGCGGCCCACCACCTATTCAAACGAACCAGTCTTCCATTATCCAGCTCTGTGTTTAATTTCAATTACACTGAAAATCCTATTAATAATATTTTTTATTTTTTTTACTTTTTAACCCTTGTTCTAAGATCTAAATTCTTAATTTCATTTTCATTTTTTAATATTGTTAGATTATGTCATTATGTTTTAAAGATTCAAAGAATAACTTTGTGTCTTTCATATGTGTACAAAATGTAAAGAAAAAAAACATAAAATTTTTAATTTGATTTAATTTAATTCACAATATTTAAAATAAATTTTAACTCAATTCAATCCAATCAGAAGTAGAACTAGACTAAACTGTAGAAAAGGACAAAAATTAATTTTATAATATAAAAAAACTAAACTAAATATTTTAGAAGAATTAAATTAAAATTTTTATATAATTAAAAAAAATTTAGGAGAACCATTGCCCCCTTTCCTTACATAATACAATAATAATATAATATCAATTAACATAATACATCACAAACGACCTAAATCAATTAAAATACTTTTGAAAATTTATATTTTATTACCATAATCATGAAAAGTTAATTTCCATGAGTAATTATATAATAATATAAAATAGGATTGTATTATAATAAATGAATAGAAGTACATATAATAAAATTTGTAATGATAATGGACAGTTACATATATATAAATGGTAAGGTTTGTAAAACTAAAGTAATTTATTTAGACGCTCCCAGTTGGCAGTTGCGAAAATGTAAACGAAGTGCAATTTGATGATATGTCGGCCAGCCGTCAAATTAACGTTTAAGATAAGGGGGAAAGGAGGGAGAAAGTCAAAATCAAAAGAGGGTTAAATAAGAGAGGCGAGCTAGCATTAGCAAGTAGCAGTAGTATTAAGGGTGCATTGGCGCATGTGCTATTATTATTGATTCATGAATCCATTGTCTCGTTCGCGTTTACGACCAGACCAAGTTATATTATAGTAATAATAATAAAGCCACTCCTACTCACCACTTCCATTCCATTATTTTCTTTTGAAAAGTCGCTTCATGCCATCCTTCCCCCCTTTTTTGCGTGTTTTGACTTTCCCCACGTTCATAACACGCGCTTACCACTATAAATACCCTTCTCCTTCCTCTTCTCTCCTCATTCCTCAGCTCTCAGCTCTCAACTCAAGTTTCAACTTTCAAGAAAGAAAACAAATCAAATTAAATCAGATCACACCTCAGATTCAGATCCATGGATAACGAGATCGACGTTCCTCCGTTCTTTCTCTGCCCAATCTCGCTTGAAATCATGAAGGATCCAGTAACCGTCTCCACCGGCATCACCTACGACAGAGAGAGCATCGAGACATGGCTCTTCTCCGCCAAGAACAACACCTGCCCCGTAACCAAGCAACAACTATCTTCTTCTGATTTCTCCGATCTAACTCCAAACCACACTCTTCGCCGATTGATTCAGTCATGGTGTACCATCAACGCTTCCTACGGCATCCAAAGGATTCCCACACCTAAACCACCGGTCAACAGAAACCAGATCTCAAAGCTCCTCAAAGATGCTTCCCGTTCCACCACCGTCAACCAGATCAAGTGTCTCAGAAAGCTCAAATCCATTGCTTCTGGAAGCGAAACAAACAAAAGGTGCATGGAAGCTGCTGGTGCCGTTGACTTCTTGGCTTCCGTTGTCAACAACAACATCGATTGTTCTTCTTCTGATCATCACGACGACGATGATGATGATGAAGCTTTGAAGAATAGTCCCTCCGATGAAGCACTAAGCATGCTCTACAATCTTCATGTATCCGAAGCTGGATTGAAGAATCTCATAGGATTCAAGAACGGAGAGTTTGTGAATTCTCTAACGAGGATTTTGCAGAAAGGAACATACGATTCAAGAGCTTACGCAGTTTTCATGCTGAAATCAATGTGTGAGGTGGCTGAACCGGTTCACCTTCTTCACTTAAGAACCGAGTTATTCGTGGAGCTAGTTCAGGTTTTGAAGGACCAGATTTCTCACAAGGCAACAAAAGCCGCCCTCCACGCTCTGATCCAGATCTCTTCGTGGGGGAGAAACAGGATCAGAGCGGCAGAGGCCGGCACAGTTGCCGTTCTCGTGGAGCTTCTTCTCGAAACTAAAGAGAGGAAGCCCTGCGAGATGATGCTAGTTTTGTTAGTTGTTTTGGTTGCAAGTGATAAAAAAATTGCTGCTGAAAGCGATTTCAAAGCATTCTTCATACTCATCTAATTATATTCTTTCTAATTACTCTATTGGATGTAGAGGAAATGTAGAATCACTTGTGAAGCTACTGGTTGATTGCATCTTGGAAGCCAAAGAAAATATTGATGGAAACTTTGCTGCTTCTCTTCATAATGAAAACATGGTAATGATTTTAATGAAAATTATCTCCTCAACACAATTATCTTGCTGTTAACGATTTGTTTCGAATGTCTAATGACAGGAAAGACATTATGACATATGACATTTAAGTTCAAATGGTCGAGATTTACAATGAACAAGTTAGAGACCTACTTACTTAGGACAAAACAGATGATAAATTAAAGATTAGGAGCTGCAATGATGATGAATTAAGTCTTCCTTATGCTACATTGTGTCTGGTGACATCTACAGCTGACGTTCTGACCCTCATGAAACTCAGTGAGGTCAACCGTGCTGTCAATTCCGTTGCACTTAACAATAGGAATAGTCGTTCCCACAGGTAAGTTTCAAAATTTTTTCAAACCTTATAACTTCAATTTAAATGTTTAATGTATATACTGATAATAAAGGTTGTTTAATTCAGTGTACTCACCGTGCATGTTCACGGAAAAGATACATAGAATTCATGGATCCGGGTCGAATCGCATATCTTTGCTAGAAGGGAAGCCAGTACCATGTAAGTTAAAACCTTTAGAGCTGCCAATTTTCTATAAATATGTTTTTCAATTTCATCATACTAAGAACAAGGTTATGTTTAGATAAGAAGGAGAGAGATGCTAGAACACCTCCTCTGACAGCAGCAAGGACCTCGAAACGGTGGCTGTAGGAAGACTTCAAGAGCCAGATATCAATGCTGGGGTGGTTACTTTGATTCAAAGCAACCCCAATAGCTCCAAGCCTCCAATTTAGTATTTTTTCTTTGTGGTTTTCTTTTTTTCTTCAGTGTTTCTTATAGAATCTTGGTGATTTGACAAACAGCTTTATTTAACTGACGATCTATGCTAAAATTTGGTCTAAGGTAGTTTATTTGTTGTATTGCCATTCTTATACTTTTTGTGCATCTATGTGTGAGTTGCTATGAAACTATCCACTATTGTGCATTTAATGACTAATTTCTGGATCAGTTTTCTTATGACTTGCAAATTAACTTCATCTGTTAATTTTGTGATGAAGAATTTCGTTGGAAATCATAAAGACCAGAAAGTTATATATTACCATCGTTCACTAATAATTGTCAAATTAGCAAAATTAGAACATTCTACATTCACAAATCAACATACTACCTTTACTTATGATTGTACTACTCATTTATGAACTATTGGTGATAAAATATTCTGGTTGTCTATATTTTTGTATGGTATCTTTATATATATACATAGATACATGTTTCTATCATTAGTATGTATCTACTGGAAAACTTATGAGATTACAATTTATTGAGGTTTTGAAACTGATGTTATAGTTTGTTGTATATCATATGCTAGTTATTTTATTCATTTGATCAAATTTAAGCTTGATTTTTGTGTTGAGTTTTAGGATTCTGAAGCTCATACTTCACATTCAGTTGGTTTATTGTGTAGTAAATAGAACATTTTTTTTTTATTTATGGATTAGTGTAGTTTGCATGTTATTTCTATTTATCCGCCTATAATAATTGACAAAAATGCAAAAAACCCTTAGTTTTATCTACAATGTGACATTTATTTGAGTGTGGTTGTTAAGGGCTTTATCCCCTACATCTAATCAGGATAGAGAAGTATGTTGTTGGTAGATTTTTAGTTCTTATTGTGGTTCTAAGATCTGGTAAACTTTTGATTGTATTTTCTAATATTATTCATAAATTACAGAAAAAAGATTTAATGATTATAAGCTACTCCCAATGGAGTTGTGACTCTACCAGGTTGAGTACATTTTTATGATAAACACATGTTCACTCTTAACTCTTGCATTTCTTTGCCAAAATCATATAGGTTCCTCAATAAGATGACTAGTTTAACAGGTTCAAAATGGTTCAGTTTCATTCTCTTCTTAGCTCTTATCAATCAAAAAATACTTGAGGGTACAAAATAAACAAAGGGCATAAACACTATTTACAAATGTTAACAAACAACAGCAAATCCTTATTACATAGACTAAACAACTAAAAATAAACACATAATTATATAAAATAATGCTAACTAAAATCCACAATCTGCGAGTGTATGACTCCAAAATCAGAAAAAGGAACAATTGAGTGAGAGCAAAAGTAAGGTAATGAATGTAATAATGCAGGAGGAAGCTTAAAGAAAAAAGAAATGATACAATGTAATCAATATTATGAAAGTACCTTGATATATAGGCACGACACCAAGTATGAGGGTATAAGTAGTGCTACAAGTTCAGTCTTCAAAGAGAATCGAATCTCACGAATGCCACCACTTCCTCCTCCTCTTCCTCCTCATTCTTCTTTCACTGTACTGAACCACCAAGTAAACCAAAGTAGTAGTAATTATTGAATAGCTACTACTTTTAAAGATACACTGAGTCACTAAGCAAACTAAAGTAGTTGTAATTATTGAATAGTTACTACTTTTAACACTCTTATTTATTTATATATATTTTATTTGAAAAATTGGTATTGTGTGTCTCAAAATGTGGTTATTTAAAATGACATTGGCATGAAAATCATGATATTTTGCTTAATTTTATGCTAATTTTTTCTTCTTTTTTTTTGTATTTTAGGGGTAGAAAAATAACTTCAAACAGACAAAGGGATCTTGACCAAGTTGCTGAGAGAATCGTGGTTGCTCCTTGAGAATGACATCATATTATTGAGAACTAATAGTGGTTCTCTACTAGGATATAATTTTGCTCTGGAAACAATATCTTTTTTTTTTACTTGTCTATATCCATTTTAGTTTGGAGTTTTGGATGAGGCTTTTGTTTAACATTACCGTATTATCACGTGTAAGACTGAAATAGATGGAGTACTGATTTTCATGAAAAGAGTTATACATTTAGTTTAATTTTTAAGGAATATATTACTTAAATTGGATCTTGAATTATGATGGAGCATTAGAAGTTTGAGAAAGAATAAAATGAATAGTAAATTTGGTTGAATATCCGTGACTATCAAATGTCATTAATTAATTTAGCAAATACCAATAAGGTTGATTTTAGATTATATAGTAATCTACGAGTGTATGCTATTTGGCAAGGATTTAGTATTTTCAAGAAAATATACACTTGCCTTGGCATGAATTTGAGAAAGAACAAAATAAATAGTAAATTTGGTTGAATATCCGTGACTATCAAATGTCATTAATTAATTTAGCAAATACCAGTAAGGTTGATTTTAGATTGTATAGTAATCTACGAGTGTATGCTATTTGGCAAGGATTTAGTATTTTCAAAAAAAATATACACTTGCCTTGGCATGAAAAAGTCACGAGTTATGAATTATGATCAATACTAATAGAAAAAAATAAAGGGTAATGAATAGCTAGTAGAGATTTAAATTTTTTAGAGGAAGCAAGCAATATAAATATTAAGTAAAAGAGATTAAACTAACAACTCTAAACATAAACTAAACATGACTACGTGACAATTATAGATTTTTAATTTTTATTTGAATCTTCTTACTTATACTTATTGTAATTCTTGGTAGCAGAGTCAATGACATTATGTAGCATCAAGTTGTGGGACCTTAGAATCAAATCCAATGCAAGTCGTATCCTTGTAGCATCATTAACCTAAAAAAAAATAATTATTTGAAGTTACCAACAAAACTATCACACTAGTAAATGAGGTATTATTTATCTTTTGTTTGAAGCAAAAGAAAATTACATTTATTGTATAACTATATGTTTTCTTATAATTTGTCATTCAAGTTACCATCCATACACCATAGTCATTACTGTGTTAAATAAGATGTAGTTAGCTTATGCATATGAACATTTCAAAGAGAAAAACACAATATAGATATTGTTTACGAGCTAGAAGTTTGTTCTCCTATTTCTAGCATATCCACAAATTCAAATTCAAGTTTCTATAGCTTAAATAAAGTGTTGTATTTATAGAACGAGTCATACTTGAACATATCTTCCATATATTTGGCCTAATCATATAGGAAAAAAAATTAAATAAAGGATAATATTTGAAACTTTTAAAAAAAATATCATAACATTCAAAAAAATGGAAAAAATTAATTTACCAGTTTTACAATAGTTGATCTCTTTCCTTCTTTATTTGAAACAAACAACTAGATACCAATGCATGTTGTTCTCGTTGACAGGTAAAAAAATTTCACGTATTAGAATATTACTAAATTAAAAATATTTTAAAAATAAAAAATATATTTTAGCCTCATGGTCATGATTTTTGTTCGAAGCACATGGAGAATTGACAGGGACATGGAGTAGGAATGTACGAGACTTTCCAAAAAGTTGATGCTTCAAGGCTCCAGCCAGTAGTGTACATAATTGACAATGTTGACGTATATTATGTGTTTGAATAATAACAAAATGAGTTGCTGCAGGCTTCATTGTATTTATGATTATGTATTTAGGTGCCGGTTGAATAAACAACTTAAATATTTTTTTAAAAAATTAAAATATAAAATTTTTAATAATAATAATTT
>NC_029781.3:100880003-100930044 GCF_000817695.3 Arachis duranensis
ACTTATTTTAAAATTATAATTTTTGAATAAATAATTTAAAAAATATAATTTTTTATATAAAAAAATAAATATTAAAATAACAATAATAACAAATATTTTTTAATATTAAATATTAATTTTACATGACTTAATCATAAAATTCTAATTCACAATAATTTTTATGATAATAATTTTAATGATAATATCAAAAAAATTATTGTGTATTTAGTGTTTAATATTTTATTGTGTATGATATAGTAGATAAAAATAGAAAACAAATATAAATTGCATGTCATGTATATTTTGTTGCTGTTTTTTAGATTTACTATTCTTACTATAACTTTTTCCTTATTTATTGAGGTCAAGAATTTACTCTAACAACTATAAAAAAAATAGTAAGTTATATAAAAACATGTAAAACCACATGTAAAAAAAAATAGAATTAAAACTTAGATTATATACCACACATAATATTAAATACAAATTTAATAATAAAAATAGAGTGATAGAATGATAACAAAAATATCTGAAAAAAAAATATGCAATAGCTGGTTCAAATAGAACTGTTCATACCCTGACCCAACAAATAAAAGCCAGACCCACTAATAAAGTGGCCCTTTTTACGGTAAAGCCCGACCTCTTAAAGAGGTCAGATATCAACAAAAATGACCAACTCTACTTGACCTAACGAGTAATTGTCTCTGGATATTTCTCCGCAGCATCTAGAAAGGAGATCCTAATAGACTCCCAAGATAAAAGAAATAGTTATCTATCAGAAAAGTTAGAACTACTCCAACAAATGTGGTTAGCAGCTCTATGATAAATACACTGGAGCCCTCAGGTATAACTCACATTCTAATATACTAAAAACCTGCTTAAAACCCTTGCTAACTTAAGCATTGGAGTCTCTTGCAGGTACCACCCCCCACCTCCTCACGAGGAATTTGGATAGGCGGCACCTTAACACCAAAGAAGTTGGACGCTACCATACTAAGGGATTTGGACCTCATGTTCAGGCCCAAATAAACGTTTCAGGTAACCCTCGAAACATTGGCGCCGTTGTCGGGGACCTAGAATTCTACCCTTGACAAATGGCGGATCGCGAGCATGAGGACAGCCACACGGCATCTGAGTTTGAGCAAGAAGCTCAGCCAGAAAGACAAGCCCTCGTGCTTCCTCCTCTACCACATCACCAAGGCCCTCACGGGGAAGGAACCTCAGAAAATCCTCAACCAATGAGGATCCATTCCGAGGTCCACCATCCCGAGGATGAGGACCGCCTTCATACAACCGAGATCCCTCATACAACCGAGATCCTAGATCTGGTTCATAGCTAGGGACATCGACTGCAACAGCTTGAACACGAGGCTGAATAACAACGGAAAGCAGAATGAGAGTTGCGAAGAGAAGTAAGACGACGGAAGGAGCTAGAAGATAAGCTCCGAATACTGGAAGCTGACTTATAAAGGAGGAATAATCCGGCGGAGCGTGACGAAAGTCCTCTGGGAGGAGAAGATCTGTTCAGATAAGAGATCATGAAGGCTAAAAGTTCCCAGGAATTTCAACATGGATCTCTACGACGGAACATGCAACCCGAGCCACCATCTCAGTAACTTTAAAAGCAGAATATACCTGGCTCACGCCTCTGACACCACCCGTTGCAAAGTCTTCTCGACTATTTTGACCAAGGCGGCCATGAAGTGGTTTGATAACCTGCCACCCAAGTCAATAACTTGCTTTGACGACTTGGCCAGGAAATTCCTGACCAGATTCTCCATCGAGAAGGACAAAATGAAGTATGCCCCGAGCTTGTTGGGAGTAAAGCAAGAAGTCAGGGAAACCCTCCCTGAATACATGGAAACATTCAATAAATTCTATTTGGAGATCCAGAATCTGCCAACCAAAGTTGTAATTATGTGTTTGGTCAATGGCCTCAAAGAAGGACCATTCTTCCAGTCAATATCTAAACGATACCCGACTTTTTTGAATGAAGTTCAAGAAAGAGTAGAGAATTACATCAATATGAAAGAAAATTCCCGACTCAGAGAACCTTTCCCGCGAACAAACCAGCCCTACTACCAAAATTTGGATAAAGAAAGGGAACCCAAGAAAGAAGATGAGCAAATTGTAGAGAAACCCCAAAAGTACCATAACTACACCTGTCTAAGGGTTTCCCTGGTGAATGTTTACCGCGAGATATGCCACACAGAGAAACTCCCACCTCCTCGTCCGATTAAGCATAAGAAAGCTAGAAGCTGGACTGAATATTGCAAGTACCACAAGTTGTTTGGACATTCCAACAAACGAATGTTTTGACTTAAAAAATATCATCGAAAAGTTGGCTAGAGAAGGCCGACTTGACAGATACCTGGCTGACAAATCGGACAAACCAAGGAAGAGAAGACGGGATGAAGAAGGAGGACGACCTCGGCGCCCTCCTAACACCTCGGAGAGACACATACACATGATCAATGGTGGGTTTGCAGGAGGAAGGATATCAAAATCCTCACGAAAAAGACACCTCAAGGAGGTATATCAAGTCGGGAAAGATAGTCAACTAATCGACTTGCCAACTTTATCTTTCACTAAAGAAGATGCTCAAGTCATATTACCTGGAGATGATGATCCCGTGGTAATAACCATGATCATAGCAAATGCTAACCTTCATAGAACTTTGATAGATCAAGGTAGCTCGATTGATATTCTGTTTAAACCCACTTTTAACAAACTCGGGTTAGAATAAAAGGATCTAAAGGCATACCCCGATAGCCTCTTCGGACTAGAAGATACCCCGATCCGACCCCTTAATTATATCTCATTGTACACCACTTTTGGAAAAGGTATCCGATCAAAGACACTAAGAGTCGACTACATAGTAGTTAATGTAACCTCGGCCTACAATGCCTTAATAGGTAGGACTACCTTAAACCGACTTGTAGCCGTCGTCTCTACTCCTCACCTCTGTATGAAGTTTCCAACAGCAGAAGGGATTGCTACTGTAAAGGGGGACCAAAAGTTAACTAAAAAATGTTACGATAAGAGCCTCAGCTTGAAAGGCAACCCAGGAGGAAAAGAGGTTAACACCATTGAGCTAGGGGGAGTCCGAACTCTGAAGAATTGCGACCCCAACCTGAGGGTAAAATGGAAGAAGTGCAAATCGGGAACTACCCTGACAAGACAACGAGTATAGGAGCAAACATAAAAGGGAGGCTTAAGAAGCAACTCGTACAACGATTAAGGGAAAATTCCGATATCTTCGCTTGGAAAGCTTCTGACATGCGTGGCAAAAACCCTGACCTGATGTCCCATAAGCTTGCAGTATATCTGGGCTCCCGACCAATTCAGCAGAAGCGCAGAAAGCTCAGACCAGAACAGACACAGGTCATAGAAGAACAAGTACAAGCCTTGCTGGAGGCAAGGTTTATAAGGGAGGTAAAATATCCACTATAGTTAGCTAACGTAGTGTTGGCAAAAAAATAAAATGGAAAGTGGAGAATGTGTGTTGATTATACCGACCTCAATAAAGCATGCGCTAAGTTCCCTTATCCACTCCCTAGTATTGATGCTCTGGTCGACTCAGCATCAAGCTATAGATACTTGTCCTTTATGGATGCCTACTCTGGGTATATTCAAATCCCGATGTATAAACCGGATCAAGAGAAGACCTCGTTCATAACTCTAAAGACTAACTATTGTTAAGTAGTAATGCCTTTTGGATTAAAGAATGCAGGGACTACATACCAGCAATTGGTGAATAAGGTGTTTTTCGCTCACATAAGAAAACTCGTAGAGGTATATGTGGACGACATGCTCGTCAAGATCCAAGAGGATGCGACACTACTGTCCGACCTCTCTGAGGTATTCTCGACTATAAGGAAGCATGAGATGAGGTTAAATCCCTCAAAGTGCACTTTTGCAGTAGAAGCTGGGAAGTTCCTGAGGTTCATGTTAACCCAAAGTGGAATAGAAGCAAACCCAGATAAATGTCAGGCTATACTCAACATGAAGAGCCTGACTTGTGTCACAGAGGTCCAAAAAATAAATGGAAGGTTGGTCTATCCAGATTTTTTAGTCGGGTCGACTCTGAAATCACTTTCCCTCTACTCAATCCTAAGTAAAAGGAAGCAATTTGAATGGACCTTAGAATGCGAACATGCCTTTCAAACCTTTAAGGCATTCTTAGGGCAACTACACCATACTTACCCGAACTAAAAAAGGGGAAGAGCTCGTGTTATATTTGTCAGTTAGAAGTCGGGCTATAGCTTCAGTCATGGTCCGAGAAGACAAAAAGGGGCAACAACTTATCTATTTCATCAGCAAAATCCTACAAGGGGCCGATTTAAACTATCAAAAGATAGAGAAGTTTGCCTATGCCCTTATCCTTACATCTTGAAGGCTCCGACCTTACTTCCAGGCTCACACCATTAAAGTTCGCACTAATCAACTCATGAAACACATTCTACAAAAGACGGATTTGGCAGGTCAGATGCTACAATGGGTGGTAGAGTTGTCCGAGTTTGACTTAAGTTACGATGCTTGGACAGCCATTAAGTCTCAGTACCTTGCCGATTTCATTGCTGAATACATCAAAATCCCAAAAAACCCAATTATATAGAGTTTGTATGTAGATGGGTCATCAAATAAGGTTGAAGACGGAGCTAGTGTTATTCTAGAAAGTAACCAAGGAACTCGGATAGAGCTATCCTTAAGGTTTGAGTTTCCTGCTTCCAACAATCAAGCATAGTATGAAACCCTACTTGCTGGCTTGAAGATGGCTAAAGAAGTGGAAGTAGAAAAAGTGGTGGTATTCAATGATTCGCAAGTAATAACTTCGCAAATTAATGACACATGTCAAGCTAAAGACCCCACTATAAAGAAGTACTTAGATAAGACCCGAGAACAACTGACACACTTTTTAGAAAGTAAAGTCCGACATATAGCTCGAAAATCCAATGCCCGAGTTGATGCCCTTTCAAAATTAGCCAGCACCAAACCAGAGGGCAACAATAAAAGTCTCATTCAAAAGACTCTAAAATCACCATCCATAGCAAAGGAAGAAGAGGTAATGACCATATCTAACCAAAACCTAGGGTGGATGACCGTCGTAGTCAACTACTTCAAATTCGACGTACTTCCTAAGGACAAAAAGGAAGCCAGAAAGCGGCAAAGGAGGCACAAAGTTATACATTAGTCCACAATATTTTATACAAAAGAGGGATTTCAACACTCCTCTTAAAGTGCATCTCGACCTCCAATATAAGGGAAGTCTTGGAGTTAGTACATAATGGCATATGTGAAAATCATTTGGGAGCTCAGTCACTAGGCAAAAAGGTGATCCGAGCTGGCTTTTTCTGGCCGACCCTACAGAAGGACGCATCTAAATTTGTTAAGACATGCCCGCCTTGCCAGAAACATGCTAACTTCCACGTGGCCCCTTTTGAAGAGCTCATCAGTGTTACCTCACCATGACCATTCGCGAAGTGGGACCTTAACCTACTTGGACCATTTCCACAAGCACTAGGCCAAGTCAAATACCTCATAGTAGGGATTAACTATTTCACTAAATGGATTGAGGTAGAGCTCCTAGCAACTATTACTGCTCAAAGAAGTCAGAAATTTCTGTATAAGAACATTGTCACAAGGTTTGAAGTTCCACACTCCATCACCACAGATAATGAGACTCAATTCACCGACTCAACCTTTAGGAACTTGGTGGCCGACCTAAAAATAAAATACCAATTCACATCCTTAGAGCACCCACAAGCCAATAGACAGGCTGAAGCTGTGAATAAAGTCATATTGGCCAAGTTAAAGTGCCGATTGCAAGACGCAAAAGAAGCTTGGGCAGACGAGCTTCTTGAAGTCTTGTGGCATATCGAACCACTCCACATTCCATAACGGGCGAATATCCTTTCTGACTTGCTTACGGAATAGAGGCAACGATTCCCATAGAAGTAGCTAAAGAATCACCTAGAGTCCTATTTTACAATGAAATAGCTAACACCCGGGCACAAAAGGAAGAGCTCGACCTCTTCTACAAAGTTCGAGAAAGAGCTCAGATTAAGGAGGAAGCTCTAAAGCAAAGGATGACTCTAAGATACCACCAAAAGGTTATCGAGAGAAACTTCACTACCAACGACCTCGTCCTGATCCAAAATGATATCAGTATACAGAAGTCAAGAGAAGGAAAGCTAGCTGCAAATTGGAAAGGGCCTTACAAGATAGTAGAGGTCCTAGGCAAAGGTTCCTATAAGGTGTCCGACCTCCAAGGGCTGGAGCTCCCAATGTCCTGGCTCGCTTTTAACCTAAAAAAATTCTATAGCTAAAAGCCTTGTACCTGGGTGCACTCTTTTTCCTAATAATAAGGGTTTTTTAATGAGGCACTAGCACAAGGGCTAGGGGCACTTAAACCTTTAGTGAATAGCTTTGTAAAGGAATTTCTTAAACATTAATAAAGATTCCTAGTCTATTTCTTTTTTCAAAAGTTTCCTATATCAAACGCATTAATTTAAGCTCAATAAACCGCAGAAAATCATTGCCCGACCTAAAAGTGGTCGCCAAAGATGAAAGCGATGAGGTACAAGTTAATGTAAGAAGTTATACAAGCGACTTGTATAAAACGACCTCAAACAAGGCGGATAAAAAACGAGTAATAAAAATAACTTAGTGAAGGCCAATTACTCGAAGTCGGACCTACGTAAGGAAGTTAACAAACTTTTAAATTTGTTAAAGACTCAAAAGTCAAAACAAACTGTACCTTACTACAAGAGTTAAAAACGGTACTTTGAAAATAAAGTTTTGAACATTGCTTCATAAAAGTTGTGAACAAATAACTAAAAGAAAGGTAAAATGTTCAAAAAACTATAAACTATTACAAAAAATTAAGTATTATAAGCCCACAAGTCAGGCTGTACGAGTTACTTGTAACAAAATATAAAAAGGCCTAAAGAGGAGTGAGGTTCTTGCCAGTAACATCATCTTTTCCAGGAGAAGGGGGATGCACAGAGACTGGCTTGGCCGCCATGACAACTGAGGCTGTAGGAGAAGTCTCCATAGTAGCAGCTTCAGGTTTGGTTCCCAAAATGGAGGTTTGCCCGACCTGAGGACCCGAGGTCTTTGGGTCCACTGGAGGCTCCTCCTCGTCATCGTCCAGGGGTGCCGGGACTATTTTGTCGTCTACTACTATGTTGTCAACACTGAAGAGGGAAAGGTCAAGGTCAGGAGTCAAGGCCTTGACCTGAGCCTCCAAGTTATCAAACATCTCGTCTATCCCTGAAGTTGCCAACTCCTGAGACTCAGCAAACTGCTCTTTCAGCTTCCCTAACTCCTCCTCTAGTGCAAACCTCTCCCCAAATACACGGGTATAGCTATCCTGGAATTTCTTGGCCTTCTTCTCGGCCAAAGCAGCAACAGCTTCTGACTTGGTGGCTCTTTTCCGAGCTCTCTCAAGGTCGGACCTCAAGGCATCTCGCTCCAACTCCAAGTCCTTTTTCAGCTCGTTCATCCTCTCCACATCAGCACGGGCTGACACCAAAGCACTATCCATCACTTAAATAGGAGAGTTCCTTAACTCCTTGGCTAGAGTAGTACATACTCCAACCGTACAAAACCCTCCACGTGCTAAGTGCTAAAGGTGGTTTTGAAGGGCCACATCATCCGTGCTCAGGTGGTGGTAAGGAAGGACATTTTTCTCCCCCCCAAGCCAAGGCATCAAAGCTCTTGCTCTCATCGTCATCCACCTTCTGCTTTTTGAAGGGAGGTTCAGTGGATGACGGAGACGGAGGAGAATGCTCAGAAGGGATAAGCCTGGAGAGAGGAATGGGAATGATGATCTTCTGTTCAGATGGATCCGATCTCGACTTCCTGGGAGAAGATCGGACAGAAGATCCGAACCCGACCACTTTTTGTTGCTGGAGTTTCTTGGCAATGACTACCAAGATACTTCAAAAGGCTGGGATCTTCCAAATATCTTTTTGTGTCCAAATGGGGAGCTTGGCCCCATGTATCCAACACAAAATCTACAACACCCCTCTCTAGTTCGTCTAACTCAGCTAGATTACACCTAACAATATTAAGGGTATATTCCTGGTATAGGGAAAAACAGGGTTCTTGGTTCTCGGGCAAGAAGAAAGGTCACACACCGACAACACCCCGGACCTTAAAAAAGTGGTTTTTGAAATCATGGAAAGAATCGTCGAAGATAGAAAAACATTTCAACCTTGTACAACTCGGAATGATATCCTCTCTGACTTTTTAGTGGAACTATAGGGTTTCGTGGCAACAAAGAGGTAAAAGAAAATTTTTAAAGTACGTCGGACATCCAACTCCTGACATAGGAGCTGGTACATTTTCATGAAAGCCCAAAAGTTTGGGTGTAACTGAAAAGGGGCATGGTTTGAAGACCGCAGCACTTCCATTTCAAAAACTGCAAAGGGAAGTCAGACACCTAGCCTAGTAAAGAAACAATCATAGGGATTAAAGAAAGGTTGTTCAGATTCCTCTAAATGGGGGAAACACACTCTCTCCTCTGGGTCAGGCGGTTCTAAATCATAACTTCTCTCATCCTCCCTATTCTCACATATACTATGGTGCCTACGGAACTCATCACGGTACTCTTTATCGGTCACCGGGACACAATTAAGAACAATATTATCTACCCAAATCTGAAGAGCAGGAGGGACCTTGGTCGACATATTCAAGATAACACGGCAAGACATAAATGCTACACCTACAAATACAAAAGTAAAGAAGGTCGTCACTAAAAGAAGTCAAAGCTTATCCAAGGCAAGTTGGGTAAAACATCAAAACCAAAAGAAAGCTACTCTTGTTAGAGATTTTTCATACAGAACAATCAAATGGTGTCTTTCCAATGCAACATTAAAGCGACACCATTTGGGAGAACACAATACAAAAGGGTAACAGCCACAGTCACAGTAATGCAGAAAGGAAAATCTTTTCATGATCTTTTATTATTAAACGTTCTTAAATGTTTCAAGAATCAAACTCGCAAGAAAGTTAGAATGTAAAAAGAGGCCTTTTCTTAACAAAAAGGAAAAACAGCGATAACAGTAAAGGTAAAAGCTCAATAAAATAATAAAGCAAATCCTAGGCAATCAGAAATGAGAGTTCGAGAGAAAGAGAAAACGAAAACCAACATCGAAAAAAGAGTGTGAAAAAGGAAGAGCAAGTCTAAAACAGCAGAAAACACGGACGATCTCCTTCACGCCGACGAATGCAAAAATCTTCAAAGACCAAGATAAAAAAATCTTGGAAGAAACAGAAGCAATCGAAATGACACAGAAAAGTTCTTTGTGAAGAAAAACAAAAGCAATCTTCTTAGAAACAACAACAAGGAGAAGAAGAGCCAAAAAGTCCCCCTTATAAGAGACAATAAACCAAAAACAGCTCTTATACTCCTCTTTAAACGTGCGTGCATTCTAAATAGCAACTACCGCGCAACGTTTGCCCCTCATGAAAAGCACCATTAACGTTTAAAATTTCAAACACGTCGGGTAGACCGAAGTGCTAAAGCCCAACGTCCACAACAGAAGCCGTGAAATGCTTGACCCTGACTCACAAAAGGATCTAGACTCAAGTAGAGACACTGTTCATACCATAACCCAACAAATAAAAGCCAGGCCCAATAAGACAAAAGGCCCACTAATAAAGTGGCCTTTTACGGTAAAGCCCGACCTCTTAAAGAGGTCGGACATCAACAAAAAAGACTAGCTCTACTTGACCTAACGAGTAACTGGCTCCAAATATTTCTCCGCTATGTCTAGAAGGGAGATCTTAATAGACTCCCAAGATAAAAGGAATAGTTATCAATCAGAAAAGATAGAACTACTCCAACAAAGGTGGTTAGCAACTCTATTATAAATACACTGGAGTCCCCATGTATAACTCACGTTCTAATGTACTAAAAACCTGTTTAAAGCCCTTGATAACTTAAGCATTGGAGTCTCTTGCAGGTACCATCCCCCACCTCCTCACGAGGAATTCGGACAGGCGACACCTCGACACCAAAGAAGTCAGACGCTGCTATACTAAGGGATCTAGACCTCACATTTAGGACCAAATCAACGTTCCAGGTAATTCTTGGAACAAGAACATTGTGTGAGAAGAGTGGTGGAGGATTAGTACTCCCAACAGATAAAACATTACGTAAAAATAGTGGTGGAAGGTCATTACTTTTAACAGATGGAACATTGTATGAAAACGAGAGTGGAGGGCCATTGTTTCCAACAAAAATAAAAAATACTTTTCATAGAGTCGTGAATAAAAATAACACAATGATCTCTTTTATTTTAAAGTTATTTTTTTAAATAAAAATGATAAAAATAATTTTTGAGAAGGATATAAGTCTTATTTTTTAATTTTTTTTAAAAATTCTAAATTAACATTTTGAAAAATTAAAAATATTTTTTAAAAATAATACCAAACATCTAATGTAATTTTTTATAATTAAAAAAAATTACTACTTCCTAAACAGACTCATATTACAATTAAAAGTTAAAACTCTTCAATAGAGCTATTATTATTGTCACCTTCGGCAATAATGTTTGCAGACTATCATACATAGACCATATATACTTCATTTGTTCTCCCCAACATGTTTAAACCAACTAATAAAATAATAATAGTTTTGATGTTAGTATTTTAATAGATACTGTTTTATTTAATAAGTATGTGAAAAAATAATAAATATGAAATTAGTTAAGATAATAAATATTTTATATTTTTACAAAAAGATTGTTTAATTTTTAAAATAATAAAAAATATTTTTTTGAATATATATGATAACAAAATTAAAAAAAAAAGTTATTTATAAAATATTTGTCAATTTTCATTATATACAATAAATATACAGCAGATAAGAATATATTTTCTTTTGGTAATTATAGAAAAGGATAGATAATAGATAAATATTGCATCGCTTTTTTTCATGAAATGTTTACATAATCTAACCCTAATAATATATCTCTAATAAACTAATTGGGCCATATAGTCTTTTTGTATGGGCCTTAACCTTAATTATGCATTAGGGCGTTCCTTTATGGACATCATTTTGGAGTGTGAAAAATCTGTCACCCACAAGAAGTTCAACTTCTTACCATTTTCGACCAACCAAAAAGTCCATTTTAGCTTTTAAGATTGGGATTAGTTATGCCCAAAAAAAAATCTGATTGGCCGATTGGGGTATTCACAATTATAATTTTTTTTTTGTCGATTCTATTAATTAAAGACAGATTGTATTCCTAGTTAATCTTTTTACTTTTCAGTAGACATATTCCAAGTTTGTTTCTTTTTCGGTACTTTATTTTTTAAAACTTTTTCGAGGAGTTTGGGCTTTATTTGTATTGTTGTTTTAGGCATTGTGGCGTAACTTTTAAGTTACTTAGGTATTTATTTAGGTTTTGTTGGGCTTCGGCCAATGTGTTTGTATATTCAGACATTTCAGACCCAATATCAAATAAAAGTGAAAAGAGTCATGCACTCCTGTTAGAGAGTCAATGACTTATTTATAACCATCCGGGTACTAAAATTATCAAAGATTGAACTCTTGATCTTTCGCATCTAAAATTCTAAAACTATGTCATGATACCACTCATTCCAAACGCTTACACTGATAGGAAAAGATAATACTAATGGTTATATCTCTAATACTCCCTAAATTATATGCATTGTACAAATATTCTATTGACTCCTCGTACTTTTCCATTAAGTCCCCGTGTTTGGAGTTGCAACTTGGACGGGTGGGTTTGGAGAGTCCATTTTTCTCGAGAGGTCGGGTTTTGTAGGGCTAAGTCTATGACCCAAAAAAATGGACTTTATGTTGCTGTCCAAAAATATTTTGCCTTGATGGTAAATTATTGAATTACGCTTTTGCTCATTCAAAATTTTACCACCTTTTATCTACATTCTCACTTAAGCTCAGTTTGAATAAACAGTTTAATTAAACTCATTTTGATAAAATAGTTTAAACAATAAATAGTTATATTAAAAGTAGCTTATAAATAAGTTATTTTGTATTTAAATTTTTAGTTGTAAAAGTGTATTTTATAGAAATGTGATAAAAAATAATAGTATTATAAGAGAATTTATTTTTTTAACTTCTCTATAAGCTCCTAAATAGCTTTTTAGAAAGCTGCAATTTGGTTTTAAAAATTACAACAGACATTAATATACTACTTTTCATAAGTCAAAAGCTCAAAAAAAAATTACTTTTAAAACTTCTCAAACAGGCACTTAATATCCAAATATTAGTCGAGGCACGTTATAATCTTAGTTATATTTTTTGGACTTAAAAATATAAGAACTTAATAATCTTAAGTTTTGAAACAAGGTTTAATAAGGAAATTGATCTTCTCAATTTTTTTTAACAATTAAAGGAGTAAAGTGTGATCTCCCATAATTAATTTTATAAGTGGAATAAAAAATAAATATGAAAGAAAAAATAATAAAAGATTAAAAATCATACTTTATATTCTCAATTTTTTTTAACAATTGAGAGTATTTATTTCCCGATTTAATAATGTTGGCTTCAATGGCATTCCCGAACACAATGATCGTTGGGTATGTGGAACTTTGAGAGGGCCTTTAAATATGTCCGCAAACTGGTAAAATAGTTGTAAAATTACTCCAACATTCAACTCAATAATTACTTAAAAGTTAAAATATTTAGTAAAATTATATGAGCGATTATAATGTATTTGTAATAACTCAGATTCCCTTTATATATATTCCTGAAATAATCGATATACCGTAATTAATCTTTGTCCATATTAGATCCAAGAGAGCCATTCAGATTTGTTGGTAACGAGTAGAACATGTGTTTTTTGTTTCTTGCATAAAATTAATAAAAACTTATCCGACGTATTATAATACTCTGCATAAAATATAAAAGAAAAATTAATTTAAATTAATTTAATAATTAATTTATTAATCTATTTAAATAAATAATAACAGTTTAAACTTTATTTTATGTATATAATAATTCATTGATATAATAAATTTTTAAATAAAATTTTGATCCAACCATAAATTTGTAGGCCAAAGATATTGCGAACAAAATGTCGCTTTTTAATTTTGATATTGAAGAGTAGTTGGTGTTAGGCGTGGATATGGGGTAACTGGATGCTTAACATGGGTGTGGTGTCAGGAAGAAGGCCATAACAGGAATCGGACCCAGTGATTCCCCCTCCCACGAATCGGACCCAGCGTTTGGAGGAATCGGATCCTCCGATTGGTCGTGGACGAAACGCACCGTCCGATTGCGCCCCCCTTCCACGTGTCGAACAGCAGCTTCTCCCCAGGACGGTGCCCCAGCAGCCAGCATACCCCCTTTTCCCCACTCTCTCACTCCGAAACATCATTTTCAAGCCTCAAACCCCATTTCTTCCTCTCTGTGTTCATCCTCTTTCTCTCTTTTTCTTCAAGAACGTTGCATGCAATAAAATATGTAGAAATGGCCAAAAAATACAAAGTTAGAGATGTTGATCGTCCTGAACTTCACATTGTAAATTATCTGTCTCATCCTGATTATGTAAGTTAAATTTTTAAATTTTTTGCAAATTTCTGAATTTTAATTAAATTTTGTAGGAAATTTTTTTGTGTTTTATGGTTAAATGTTGAAGTTAGGTAGATAGATATATAAATGTTGTTTGTTACAGATTTTGTAAAAATTTTTACGGAGTAGTATTAGAAATTTTAATTAATTAATAAAATCTGATGATTAATTTAAAAATTATAATATTAGCAATTATGATAATTTGTTATTATTATGTTTAGATGTTGTTAGTTAGTTGAAGAATATGTTAGAATTTTTTTTTTGTAATAGAATTAGAAAATATAATTAGTTAATTAACTTTTGTGATTAATGTTTCTTTGAATTATATCAGTTACAAATAACTTGTTGGGTTATTTAAATATAGATATATAAGATATAGATCTACTAAAGCTGCCTAAGAATAATAATACTACTGTTCAGATATAATAAAAAAATAAATATTAAATATTATTGTATATACGTTAATTATTATTAAACAGAAGAAGCAAGATAAATTAGTTGTAATAATTAAGTAATTAAGTAATGAGTATTTAAATTGTATAGTGAAATAGTATAGTTGTTGTGAAGTTGCATTAGAAAATATATTTTTAGTGATTATGATAATTTTTTGTTATTATGTTTAGATATTGTTAGTTAATTGGAGAATATGTTAAAAAATTTTTTGTAACACGGTTAGAAATTTTAATTAATGAATAAATTTTGATGATTAATTTTAGAAATTATGATTGTAAATTTTTTGTTATTATGTATAGATGTTGTTAGTTAGTTGGAGGAAATGTAATATTTTTTTTCGAATAGATTTAGAAATTATAATTAGTAACTTAACTTTTATGATTAATGGTATAAATTATAAGTTTAGGAATTATGACACATTTTTGTTGGAAATTATATATTTAGGATTTATTATAATTTTTTGTTGGAGAATATGTTAGAAATTTTTTTGTAATACGATTAGATATTGTAATTAACTAATTAACTTTTATGATTAATTTTGGAAATTATAATTCTGATTTTGTAATAGATTTAGAAATTAGAATTACTTAATTTACTTTTGTTATTAATTTAAGAATTTATAAGCTGGAACTGCATCATTCATGATTTGACTAGTAACATGTTATGTTTTTGCAGAGTTTACGGATGATGACATGTGACCACCCACTGCCTCCTGATCGGTACCATCCGAGTGTAGAGGATCATTTATGGGTTACTGAGTTTTATCATGCCTCTCAGATTGGAGTAGTTCAATGTCAGAAAGCATTGATAAATGCTCTAGTGGAGAGGTGGCGGCCGGAAACACACACCTTTCATCTTCCGATTGGTGAGTGCACAGTGACGCTGGAGGATGTGGCCGTTATTTTGGGCCTCCCAACGAACGGCCTTCCGGTGACAGGGATGACCTTGAGCAGCTTCGAAGCCTTGGAGGGTGAGTGTTTCCATCAGTTTGGGGTTGCACCGAGAAAGGCCGACTGCAGAGGGAGTGGCATAAAATTGACCTGGCTTAGGAATCTGAAAGAACATATACAACTGACTGATGAAAATAGTATGCAGAGGTACGTCAAGTGCCACATTATGTTGTTATTGGGTACTATCTTACTTGGAGACAAGTCAGGGGCATCTGTGCACTGGAAGTTTCTGCCTTTGCTCTGGGATTTTCATAGTATCAGTCATTTTAGTTGGGGATCGGCATGTTTGGCGCACCTATACAGGTCCTTATGCCGGGCATCTCGTTTTGATTGTAAAGAAATCGATGGTCCGTTAACACTTCTGCTAGCTTGGTTTTGGATCCGCCTACCCTATCTTGCACCCCCTACTAGGGAACCCCGCAGTTTTCCGCTTGCAAACAAGTAACATTGTCAACTTACTTGGTATGTTCATAATTCTATTTAAGATGTGCTAGTGACATAAATAATTTCAGGTGGCGTAACTGGGAGCGTGGTGACAATCGGTATAGATATCTTAGCCTCGCCTACTTTAGAAAGGCATTAGATGAGGTTCAGGAAGGACAGGTGTGTTTTTATTAGAAAAGTATTTGTCTCGAACTGAGATTGACTGTTATTTGGCTTGTAATCATGTGTGTCTTATGCTGTGTGCAGTTCGTGTGGGTTGCTTATGGTGTGGACCGCATTGATCCAGGCATAATCCCAGAAGACATCCTCATGCACGCAGTAGTGTGGAGCGCTACGGTTCCATTAATTTCATTCGAATCTATTGAGTGGCATGCAACAGATAGAATTAGAAGACAATTTGGTTTTGTTCAGGGAGTTCCACATGAAGAATGGAATCCGGGAAGGGCACACGGAGAAACACTGGCTGGTCCTAAGAATCTTGACTGGGCCACAGCCCCGTCCCATTCATGTTGGATTATGCACTGGACAAACAGGTATAATAACGTTCTGACTGAGTATCTGGAACCTTCACAGCATCCGTTGGATGTTTACATGCACTGGTATCGTACACAATATGGCAACCATTTGAACTTGTCAAATGTTGTGGTTCAAGAGAACGATGAAGGTGAACAAGTTATGGATGATGAGGGTAATCCAGTTATGAATGATGAGGGTAGCCCAGTAATGGAGGATGAGGGTAGCCCAGTTATTGATGTAGCCAATGAAGAACCGGGGGCACAGTCACAGCCACATCCACCTCCACCTCCAGCTCCTCAGGAACAACCGCAGGCCTCGGTACCATATATTGTTCGGACACAATTTACCCCGTCATACCCAATAGATCAACAATACTAGAGTACCCCACAGTGGGATGCAAGAGAGGGTGCTTCTTTTAGCCAGTTGCTTGGGTTCATGGCTGCGGATGCAGGCCAGTCACAATTTGGCCATCAACCTGAATTTATGCCCGGTATGTATTCTTTGGACGCGAGGATTCCATGCCACACTGCCTCAGTTGCTTCTGGAGGTTTGGTTTCTGGAGATTCCAGTAGAAGTGACGGCAGTTGGGGGATACTTAATAGCCGGAACCTACGGCGTGTATCAATGGGTCAGATTGAAGAAAATGCCGGGGCAGGTGAGCATGAAACGGATAAGTATCTCATGGAAGAACCGGATGATGAGGATCAAGACGAGAGCGACGATGAGGAGATGGACGAGGATGAAGAATCCCGCAACAATGCCCCTGATGATGGGGATGATGCAGGTCCGACTTGAAATCACTGTCCATTTATTATATTGCATTCATTTCAGGACTTGTGTCTTTATGATTATGTTATGAACTTGTTGGTTTTTTTTTTGCTTGTTTATCCCGTGTTCGCATCATTTTGGATAGTCTGTTTCATTAAATTATGTACAGGTGAGACAGGTAAACATTACAATCTCAGGGTGGACCCGCCACGTCGTAGCGCTAACCGATACACCCCGTCCATGTTCAAGAAGGCCAAGAAGAAATGCAAGAACTTCGTCGAAGACATAAAATGGGCATTGAGAAAGTAGTTGTGTGGGTCACATAAGTATTGTGTATGTATGTTGGAAACTTGTAATTTGAACTTAATATTGTGTTTGTATGTTGAAACCCTTTAAATGTGAACTTCATATCGTCGATTATGCTACAACTTTTTGGTTGGATAAAGTACGTAATCTCAGGTGTCATGAAGAAGTTTCATGAAAGTACAATGTTCTGATAAGGTGGTTAGCACAAACAGATAAACATAAACAAGCAAATGTCATAAAGTACTATAATGAAACATGAAAGGCATAAATCTACTATCCTGGGTTGCTGGGACCTACACCAGCTGACCGACGGCATCTACTTCGGCTGTGTCCATCGGCTACACATTGCCTACAACGCCTAGGAGCACGTAATATTCGTGTGTCCATTTCGTTCAAGAAACGTGTCATCCTCGGGCGACCTTTCGTCACCCGTCTCAGGTTCGGATTCGGGACAAATCGAGGTCCGCTGTACACAGGCCACGTTGTGGGATTCCCCAGTGGCCGAAACCTAGCTCGGTAAACCCTC
Organism: Arachis duranensis; assembly: GCF_000817695.3. Lineage (NCBI taxonomy): Eukaryota > Viridiplantae > Streptophyta > Magnoliopsida > Fabales > Fabaceae > Arachis > Arachis duranensis. Next base: position 100,897,516 of record NC_029781.3, read on the forward strand.
CGAACTTGGTCCATCTTGTAAACTTCGTGGACATACACTCGCCAATCCAGTCGCTGATTCGCACAACATGCAAAAACATGTCGACAGGGAATCTGATCCACCTGGAACTCACCACAGTCACATCGTTGTTGACGGAGGTCGACGGCATACTCAGTTCCACCCGGCATCTCACGAACCTCGAAGACCTCATTCATCCTGTCGAAGCAATTAACCTGGATGTTTGATGATGCAAGTTGATTTGCATTCAATTTCGACGTGACAACCTCAGAAAAAAACATGTCCAGCTGTTATCCGCGACTCCGCCTCGGCTCTTTTTCTAGTGAACAACTCGTTAAGCCTGTAGAATGTGGCTTTGACAAGTGCAGTTATAGGAAGATTGCGTGCACCCTTCAACACTGAGTTGATGCATTCCACTAGGTTTGTCGTCATGTGACCCCAGCGGTATCCACCGTCATACGCCAACGCGTACTGTTCGCGTGGGATTCGGTTAAGCCAGTTCGTATAAGCCTCGCCCCGTTCACGTAAACGCTGGTAGCGCACTTCGTACTCGCGCACCGTCCTCGAATAACTTGCACAACAATCAAAGCCACACAACAGAAGAATTCATGAGAAACACTGCTTGAAGGTAACTCGGTTAATAACGAAATTCGAATTATTAAAATTTACCTATATTGACCACAAGTTTTTGCAGATACGATGCCTTGAACTTTCTCAAAAAGTTCGACTCTATATGCCTGATGCAAAACATGTGGAATGCTCTCGGGGGCGACCAAGCTCCGTTGCTCCGGGCCACAGCTGCATTGATGGATTCGTGCCTGTCAGAAATTAGTCCCACACCATCCCGAGTCACAACATGTTGTCACAAGTTACTAAGGAAAAAGTGCCATGCATCAGAAATCTCCCCCTCTACAATTTCAAACGCAATAGGGACGATATTATTGTTACCATCCTGTGAAACTGCGACCAACAAACAACCCTTATACTTTCCGTACAAGTGAGTCCCATCGACCTGGACAACTGGCTTGCAGTGTCTAAACGCTCTAATGCAGGAGTAATAACTCCAAAAGACTCTGTGCAATACCCGGATATTAGTTACTTCCTCATCACCTTGATATGCAGACATAGTCTCAAAATGGACGATTGCTGATGGCTCCTTGTTACACATGGCCTCAAACTATATAGGCAAAGCTTCATATGATGCTTCCCAACCTCCAAATATTTTTTCCACTGCTATTTGCTTTGCCAACCATGCTTTCCGATAGCTGATGGTGTAATTGAACTTCGACTGCACTTCCGCAATAACTGATTTCACCTTTATCGACGGGTCAGCCTCAACCAACGACTTTATTGCTTCTGCAATTGTGTTCGAATCGAACTTCGAATGATCCTGAGAAATAGTGGCTCTAGTACAAGTGTGAGAACCGTTGTACCTCCTTATAACCCAACAATACTTTCTGCTGATCAGGCTAACCCTGATAAGCCAATCACACCCTGATCCATACTGTGTACACTTCGCATAGAAGGTCAACGGCTCCGACTCATACACACGGTAGTCTACGCCTCTTCGGATGGTATAATCTTTCACCGCCATCATAACAGCTTCCTTAGAACTGAATTCCATTCCGATTGCAAATTCACCATCTGCGACCATAGGAATTTCTACCATAACGACAGCCAAATCAAAATAATTTAACACAAATACATTTAATAACTGAAATTAAGACTACGTCAATGCTCCCTATATCCACATCAATATAAATATTATTCCTATCATGTTGTCATCCCACTTTTAACATCATACAAACATAAACACATAAAAAAGTTTGGACGAATGCACACAAATTAATATTCACGTGACTTATCTTCTTATTTACATCTATCAACATAGATTATTTCCCAAAGTCTAATACTTTCTATATTTATATGTTAATACGTACTGACAGTCATATATTCCGGAAACTCCGGCGCATGCATGGCTTCCAAGTCCAGAACCCGCATGAAGGACGGCTCCTCAAACGGATCTTCGTTTGCGAGTGCATTTGCAACGTCTCCCACATTTGGAGCCACCACCCCGTCACCTTGATCTTCTTCTCCGTCTGGAGCAACAGCTTCGTAATTGCTTTCAAACTCTTCCTCACTGTCACTATCGTATTCTTCCCCTTCAATATTTCGGTCCGCTTCAGATTGTTCGAATTCGACGTGCAACTCTATCACCGATATCTGACCGCGAGTTTCAAAATACATTGAAAACATCTCCTGCATACTCGCTTCGTCGGTTATATACTTGGTTTGATACTGCACGAAACCACCAAATACCGGTATGGGATATCTGTATACCATACATGATATTTTTTTTGATATCTAAAAACCTATCTTCTCACAAATCACACCTTTTAGTTCCTCAAATGAGATTGTGAACGAAATAACAATATCTAACGGCTTCTCGCAACTAAATCTCACTCCTTCAGATGTTTGTAACAGAATCTGACCAAAATAATATACTCTAAGTGCAACTCTATCATCCATTTTTCATACTCTCATACATAAATATCGACTATACTCTCATTTACTCTTGGAGTTCAAATAAAATAACAGAGATGCAAGGAGAAGTAGAAAGAAGAAGACGCAGAACAACGAAGATGAATCAGATCTGAGGAGTGCATCCGAGTTTCCAAAACAAGAAAACGGACCCAACGAGTCCATAAAAAAAAAAAAACCAAAAACCACTACACGTACCCTGCGATTCCACTTTCATACACAGAATAAAAAATTATTAACTTTGGTCCCTTAAGGAATCGGACCCTACGACTTCGGTCCAAAAAAATATTTTTTGCTTATCGGATGGTCCGATTACTACACAACTTCAATTTTTTTTCCCGCACAACGCAATCGGACGGTCCGACTCCCCCTACCATGGCTCAGAAAAAGCTGCCCCACACCATTGTCTAACACCAACATATACCATATCCAAGCACAACTCACCCTCCCCTCCAATATTGAAAAAACTGAGCCACAAAATGTACATTTACGGTGTTTTTATATTTTTAATATTTTCTTCTGTTATAAGACAATAAATTTTTCGTGTTACTTAATTTCACTTTTCACCAAATTGTGGCAGTACTTAGGGCCCGTTTGGGAAACTCGATAAGTAACTTTTTTTAACTTTTGACTTATGAAAAGTGGTAGTATTAATGTCTGGTGCAATTCCAGAACCCGCATGAAGGACGGCTCCTCAAACGGATCTTCGTTTGCGAGTGCATTTGCAACGTCTCCCACATTTGGAGCCACCACCCCGTCACCTTGATCTTCTTCTCCGTCTGGAGCAACAGCTTCGTAATTGCTTTCAAACTCTTCCTCACTGTCATTATCGTATTCTTCCCCTTCAATATTTCGGTCCGCTTCAGATTGTTCGAATTCGACGTGCAACTCTATCACCGATATCTGACCGCGAGTTTCAAAATACATTGAAAACATCTCCTGCACGCGAGTTTCAAAATACATTGAAAACATCTCCTGCATACTCGCTTCGTCGGTTACATACTTGGTTTGATACTGCACGAAACCACCAAATACCGGTATGGGATATCTGTATACCATACATGATATTTTTTTTTTGATATCTGAAAACCTATCTTCTCACAAATCACACCTTTTAGTTCCTCAAATGAGATTGTGAACGGAATAACAATATCTAACGGCTTCTCGCAACTAAATCTCACTCCTTCAGATGTTTGTAACAGAATCTGACCAAAATAATATACTCTAAGTGCAACTCTATCATCCATTTTTCATACTCTCATACATAAATATCGACTATACTCTCATTTACTCTTGGAGTTCAAATAAAATAACAGAGACGCAAGGAGAAGTAGAAGAGAAACAGGAGGAAGAAGAAGACGCAGAACAACGAAGACGAATCAGATCTGAGGAGTGCATCCGAGTTTCCAAAACACACACACACACACATACACACACACACACACATATATATATGAATCATTCTAAATTAACATCCATTTAAAAACCACTACACGTACCATGTGATTCCACTTTCATACACAAAATAAAAAATTATTAACTTTGGTCCCTTAAGGAATCGGACCCTACGACTTCGGTCCAAAAAAATATTTTTTGCTCATCGGATGGTCCGATTACTACACAACTTCAATTTTTTTTCCCGCACAATGCAATCGGACGGTCCGACTCCCCCTACCATGGCTCAGAAAAAGCTGCCCCACACCATTGTCTAACACCAACATATACCATATCCAAGCACAACTCACCCTCCCCTCCAATATTGAAAAAACTGAGCCACAAAATGTACATTTACGGTGCTTTTATATTTTTTATATTTTATTCTGTTATAAGACAATAAATTTTCCGTGTTACTTAATTTCACTTTTCATCAAATTGTGGCAGTACTTAGAGCCCGTTTGGAAAACTCGATAAGTAGCTTTTTTTAACTTTTGACTTATGAAAAGTGGTAGTATTAATGTCTGGTGTAATTTTCAAAACCAAATTGCAACTTTCTAAGAAGCTATTTTGAAACTTATAGAGAAGTTAAAAAAAATGAATTCTCTCATAATATTTATACTTTTCATTACATTTCTATAAAATAAGCACTTTTAGAATTAAAAATATAAATACAAAATAATTTATTTATAAATTACTTTTAAAGAATCATTTAATATTTAAATTATTTTATAAAAAAGAGCTTAATTAAGTTAGTTACCAAACTGGGCATTAATCTTGAGTGAGGGGAGAGTAGAAAGTTAGAAGTTAGAACCCCAAATGCTGTGTGTTCCAATCGCCATTTGACGGCTGAGATCCGATCGATCTGAAGAAGAAGATGATGGATCCGGCCACCACGCCGCTGGGCCAGATGCTCCTCGAAGAGATCACTCCCGTCGTCATGGTCCTCTCCACTCCCTCCGTCGAAGACTCTTCCCTCAAGAACGGCCTCTCCTTCCTCCATCTCCTCACTCCTTTCTGCTCCTTCAACAACATCGACGGTATTATTCTCTCTCTCTCTCTCTCTCTCTCTCTCTCTCTCAGCTGATCCAGCATTGCTTCATTTCGCTTCTTGCAGTGCCTGTTAGGACCGCCAGTGACCAGCCTTATCGCCTTCACAAGTTCAAATTGCGTTTGTTCTACGCTTCTGATGTCAGAAGGCCCGATTTGAAGGTACGCGATGCCGCTTTTGCTTCTTTAGGGCTTTGTTTCTTGTTGTTTTCAGACCTTCTCTCATTCTGCGTTTCCTCGCCTTTTACTAGGTAGCTAAAGAGCGTTTGAAACAAGTTATTACGGAGGCAGGGGAGAAAGTGTTCTCTGAGTTGGCTTCTGATGTGCCACATATTGATCATGAACATGCAAGTAAGTCACATTCTCTGTATACAATTTGTATTCGGCTGTAATTCGTTTTACATGCAATCATCGATCCTACACAACTGAATTGATACCTACTATAGTTTTGTGAATTTGTAGTAATTTAGGCGGTAATATGCTTTTTTGTAGTTCTATTTCCTGTCCACGTTTTTAAAATGGAAAATTAATTTCATCAACAAATCGTATAAATACCACTTTATCTGAATTGCTTGACTGTTTGAGTTCTGATATACAGTATGATCAAACCTGAGGCTTGGTATGTTCAAATTGAGCATGCTGATGATCTGAGAGGCTTCAATTTCTTACAGTTGTAGGATAAATTGTAAAATTTCCTTTAGTGTGACATCAAGTTAGTTGAAGTTTTGTCGTTGTCTAAGATTTGGTTTGATTAACAAATAATCTTTTAGGTTCTGAGTACAGAAACACACCATCCTGGTTTCAGTTTCTTAATAAAGAGCTTGTACGCGTGGCCTCCTTTTCAGACCATGAAGCTTTTGACCATCCTGTGGCATGTAAGATTTTACACACAGTTAGAACTCTTCTTCTTCTTAGTCTCTTACTAATATAATAGTTCATACCTAGTTTTCCTTCTTTCATTCTTCAAAGCATCATTTGGGGTTCAATATCATCAAATTTGTCTTTCCTCCTGAAAATTACTTGCAGGTATTCTAGCTGTCTCTTCAAATGATGAAGGGCCTATTAACCGATTTGTTGACCTTTATAACTCCAACAAGCTTCCGTCCCTTCTCAATGGTGGTGCAATGGATCCAAATATTTTGAAGCATTACTTGCTAGTACATGATAATCAAGATGGCCCTGCAGAGAGGTACGGACTTTCTTTTATTATTATTGCATTTGAGAAGCTATATACACATAGAAATGTATGATCGAGTACCAGTTGTAATTAGCATGTACACTACATTGTTAATTTTTGGTTTTGCCATTCTGTAAGCTGTATCTCATACATGATGCATGTTGAAGAGGTCTATATTTTGGTCTTTGTTAAGATGTCTTGGAGTGACATGGTTTTTAGGAAAAGGGTAGACATTTTCATTGGTGTCTATGTGGTGGATATTGAAACCTGAAAGTATAGTTGGAATATTCTTTGGTTGCTCTGGACAGGATTATTTTCTTGCCAGAGAATGCTTTTCATCTTTTGGCAGAGCTTAATACTGATGTAGATTTTGTGTTTTCGTAATTTTGAACCTTGATACTAGTTTCATTCCCTGATAGTTAAGAGTGAAAATGAAAATCGTTTTCACTAGAAAAGTAAAACAAAAGTATATAACAAACATGACAGTTATTTTCTAGAAACTAATGCTTTCTCAGCTCAGGTATTTCGATCCCTCGTTTTTCATTTTTTCTTCAGATAAATATTTTTATTAGTTGATGTAGTATTGTAGTGTTAGACTTGTGTGAGTTCCTTATGTATCTTCTTCAGCAGAGCAAGTAAAATTTTCACAGAAATGAGGAGTACTTTTGGTACAAGTGACTGTTCGTTGCTTTGCATTAATTCTTCAGTAGATGCTCCTATCAAACATCAAGTGAATCCTTGGGCTTCACATGTAAGTTTGTTTGAAGAACTTGTAACTTCTTCCTTTTTGTTAGAAAAAATTAAATTAGAAAATCATTAGTTACTGTGCGAGCCTTATTCTTTTGTTGTTTTTTCTTGTGTTTTAGAACCTACGTTAAATATAATATAATATAATATAATATGATATGATATTTTGGTTTCAATCATGCAAAAACATGCAACTTAGGCTCTTGTCTGCTGAAATTTGTGACAGATGTCTGATGCATCACTTAGTCAAGGTCTGGGTTGCTTTCTTAACACTGATGATATCAATGAGGTAAGTTGCCACCAGCACCAATTATTAAATTTGCCATGGATAGAGTTATGGTTAAGTAACAGACAAACTTTGAACTCTATTTTTATGACCCATTTACAGATCAAGAATCTCATGCAAAATTTATCATCGAAGTACATCATCCCGAACATGGAGCAAAAAATACGTGAACTCAATCAACAGGTCATTTAGTTTTAGCTTCTTTATTTTTGTTGGTGGATTGAATTCGTTATTTCAGCCTCCAATACTTCGATCCATATTCTGATCTTCCTTTGAAATTTGTTTCTGTAATGCTTCTTTTTTTTTTAGGTTTCTGCAACAAGGAAAGGTTTTAGAAATCAAATAAAAAATTTGTGGTGGAGAAAAGGGAAAGAAGATGGTGCAGATTCTCCCAATGGTCCCATGTATGTTAATATGTTATAGATGTTTCTTCTTCTTTTTTATTTATTTTAAAAAACTGTAATGTTATACATGTCTGTGTGTATATATGTATAAGAAAATATAATTATCTTTGTGATAGAATATAGATGTATGCTATCTATGTTTCACGTGATGTTGTGCATTTTTCTAATAAGGCTTTTGTTTTCATTGTTGAAGGTATAATTATAGCTCCATTGAGTCACAGATTAGAGTTTTGGGTGATTACGCTTTCATGCTGCGTGATTATGAGCTTGCATTGTCAAATTACCGCCTAATTTCCACAGATTACAAGATTGATAAAGCCTGGAAACGGTATGCTGGCGTGCAGGTAATTCATTTTTTTTCAATTCAAAGTCTAGAGGACCGTCAGATGCATGGTCCGATGGTTGTGACACCCGTTTAAGTTAGATTAGGATTTTCAGTAAAGAAGTGGTGGAAGTATATTAACTTGGATTCTTCTTTTTTTTTCCCCCTCCCCCCAACTACCACAAAAAAAAGAGTAATAATTTTTGCTGCTGGTGATAATTTATTTCAGGAAATGATGGGACTTACCTACTTCATGCTGGATCAATCTAGAAAGGAAGCAGAGTATTGCATGGAAAATGCTTTTAGCACATATGTAGTACGTATGGTTTATTTTGGAACATGAGAAGGATTAAGTAATAAGTTTTTCTACAAGGTGCTCACTATATTCCGTTTAATTATCTTTTAATTAATAAACTTAATATGCACAGAAACTTGGATCATTGGGTCAGCAAAATGCAACAAGATGTGGTCTGTGGTGGATAGAAATGTTGAAGGCACGAGATCAGTATAAAGAGGCAGCAACTGTTTATTTTCGCATTTGTGGTGAGGTAGTGCTTTTTTTGTTCCTTGAAAAAAAGGGGTAATTTGTAAATGTTGTTTTCTTCTCTTGACAAATTCTTTGTTGTAGGATATCCTACATTCTGCGGTGATGCTTGAACAAGCATCGTATTGCTACATGTTGTGTAAACCCTCCATGTTGCGCAAATATGGATTTCATCTGGTGCTTTCTGGTGAGCAGTATAAAAAGTGTAATCAGGTATTGGGTTGTCAACAATATGTAGAATTACCCATATTTAACAGATTGCTTTTCACGCTGATTTTATTCTCTTTCTTAACATATTCAGATAAAACATGCAATTCGAACATATAGAAATGCTCTTTCTGTTCTCAAAGGATCTACTTGGAGCTACATCAATGATCATGTTCATTTTCATATAGGACAGTAAGTTTGACTTGCTTCAGTAATAGCATATTCTGGTTGTTTAATAAATAATAATGTAGAACATATGCATCTAGATTCTTTAAACTTTCTTACTTTTCATTGTTATAGGTGGTATGCTTCACTTGGGATGTATGATGTGGCTGTCAAGCATATGATGGAAATCTTGGCCTGCAGTCACCAGTCCAAGGCAACACAGGAATTATTCCTTAGTGACTTTCTTCAAACTGTGAAGGTGATGGTGACTCTATTTCCTTTTCAGATCTCATGCTTAGAACCTGATTGTTAAAATACTGAACTGCCAATAGTTTGATTTAATGTAATTCCTGAAGTAGTGTGCTTTGTAGGATACTTGAAATTTTATTTTGCTATGTCTGTTGACAGAGTTGGACAGAAGCTAATTGGCTTGACAGCTGTCTTTATTTTCTAATTCTCTTGTATATCACAGAAAACAGGCCGGACATTTGAGGTAACAAAACTTCAATTGCCAGTAATCAACATTTCTTCAATCAAGGTCATCTTTGAAGATTACCGAACTTTTGGATCTCCTTCAGCTGTAAGTTGACTCTAATCCAGTGCTCTCCCCAATTTAACCAGGCCTTTTTACTGTTCAGTTAACTGATTATTTTAAATATTATAATTTTATGTTGAATGTGTATGGATCTGTTTGTTTAGCATCTTATATATCATCTTAAGAGATTTTTCACTCTCACTCAATCAAGTCTGTTACACTTTTTGAGAGGTCTGTCACTCTAAATATGTAATTGACCTATAATGCATGTAAAACACCTTGAATTGTCATGGGCACTTGGGTCAAGATATAATATGATAAAGCAATTCACATGCCTTTATCAATGATATGAACCTCTTAATAACTACATGATAAAATTTGGCTATCATAGTTGTATATTGTAGAATATAGAGCCTAAAGCCTTAATGTATGTGTTTGTATTTCAGATGTCATGGGAAGCATGTTTTGTTATTATATTGCACATAGGTTTAGAATGTTTATGGCTGTAGCCTCATAGTTTGAAGTATCTAAATTTTCAGGCTAATATTAGAGAAGCCTTGTGGAATTCTTTGGAGGAAGAAATGCTACCTTCATTCTCCACTGCTAAGTCTAATTGGTTGGAATTGCAATCAAAGCTAATCCCAAAAAAGAATAGTCAATCAAATGTTTGTATTGCAGGAGGTATGTAAAATTTCATCAAAAGTTGATAATTGAATTTTTTTTTATCAATTTATCTTTTGTATTGGTGTTGAATGTATTTTCGTTTTTGTTCGGATAAAAAAAAGAAAGAATATTCCATATATTCTTCAATCATGACTTTTGGAAACAAGAAATAATATTTTCTGGTGTGGGACAATAGGGACAGATTTTAACAAAGCCATTCATGGAATTCATTTTGGGAACTGTACATATTAATTTATAACTGAGGAGCTTTTACTGGAAATTAATTGGTAGAGATTTAGATGACCCTGGGACTTCCTTGACAAAGTATTTTGTAACATGATATTTGTGAAAAGTGGATGAAAGATATTTTGATATGTCCATATCCTTCTGTGTGTGTCAGAATCAGTAAAGATTTAGAATATGACTCTTACTATGTTTACCTTGTCTGCTGTTGGTGCAATGTTTATCCACACCACCCATCTGTAGAGGCTGTGAAGGTGAATATTGAATTCAAAAACCCTCTGCAAATCCCGATTCCTATATCTGGTGTTGCACTCATTTGCAGGCATTCTGGTAGTACTGATGAAGCTAGATCAGGCAAGCTAGAGTTTCTGTCTATTTCGCCTTCCTTTGTTTTTTCATTTCTTTCTTCCTTTTCTAAAAAATATTCATTTATTTTCAACGTTGTGCTTCCCCCACGACTGTAAGTAGTAAGACTAATAGGTCTCCGAAGAATTTTTGGGATGGAGTTATAGATCCATAAGGAAAAAAAATACTGTCTTGAGAAAATTTTGCGATGGGCTTATATAGGTCCTCGAGGGAAAAAAGGACCAAGTCCCTGAAGAATTGCAATGGTAGAATTAGTGTTCCTTAACGGAACGATATGGAATATTAATAAGGATGAATTGTGTCCAGTGTTGCAATTTGTTGGGGACCTGTAAGTCTAGCATTTAAATTCTTCAAGAGTTTAGTTGATACTTTTTTTTCTCCCCTTCATGGACCTATAAGTATATGACAATTTTTTTGGGAACTTATTTGGTACTTTATTTTCTTTCAAGATCTAAGTCAATTGAAAAATTCTTCAGGGTTCTACTTGTCCTATTATTCTTTTTTTTTTTTCATATTGATTATTGTTTATCATGGACACTACAGATGAAAACCAGTCAAACATGGAGAAAAATAATGAGATTGATCACTTCAGGGAAATGAGTTCAGATAACACCTCATTTTCGGTATCAGAGGTTGATTTCTCACTAGGAGGTGGTGAAACAACCATGGTGCGTTTCTAGCATTTAGTATCAATCAAGTTATTCTTTTTATGCATCATCACCACAATTTACAGTTGCAATTCAGTAAAAGAGATCTTGTGACTAAAAATATGCAAATTGAGCTGCATTGTGGATAATCATGAATTTCGGCATCTTCTTAATTTTGACTAGATATATGCAAATTGAACTGCAATGTCAAAAATTCTAGATTACCTCATAATTTTGTGCACATCAAATTTTCTCATGATCATTTGTCTGGAAGTTAGGTTAGCAAGGTTGCCTTTTTTTTTTTAAAAAAAAAAATAGAAAAAGCAATTTAACAAGGGAGTAAGAATGTTTCGCCTAATCAGCAGGCCACAATTTCCTGGACGGAAAGCTTATCCACATTCATTTGTATTATAACTTTTAACAATGCATGGTTCCCATTTGCATTTTGAATAAAGAAAAGATACTTTCAAGTTTCAATTAATGACTTGTTTTCCTTCTAAAAGAAGATTTCAGCAAAGCATTATTGATTGATGCATATGTCCTAAGTTCTAAATTTGTTAGCATAGCTGGCAAATGTCTTGCTCCGTCCTATTTACTTTATCTTTATATACATTTTGATTTTTGAATGATTTTGGTTATTGGGTTTGTAATTGGATTTGAGAAATTTTGCATATCTGGTTTTTGAGGTCCTGGAGGTTAATGTTGTACAATCATGTGTACACTCTGCTGGCCTGTGAAGCAGGTATGGGAGCCAATTGTGAGCCGATTGGCTATTTTGGGGTTTTGAATAGAACAAAATAAAATAAAATCATCAAAATAAGATGATATTTCATCATAGATCTTTTAATTTGATTCACACAATGATGTTACATCTTAGATATTTTAATTTAATTTACACATAAATGACATTCCATATGTAGTTCATGAAAGGTAAATGTATCTGGTTGCTCAATATTATTTTTGAATGTTTCTTCTTTTCCCCCTTAATTTTCCTTAAATATATTTTCATATCTTAAGTTGTGAAGTTTGTAAAATTGATATTTTTCAAAAACCTGTTTTCCAGGTTCAACTATCAGTTACTCCCAGTGTAGAAGGTACTCTTTCAATTCTTGGTGTTAGGTGGAAACTGTCTGGTACTATCATTGGCTTTCACAATTTTGAGTCAAGCCATCCCAAGAAGAATATTGTGAAAGGAAGAAGGAAATCAAATTACTCACCTAACAACATGTTTAAATTTATGGTGATTAAGGTGCATGCTGTTGTCCTATCCTTTTTCACTATTGAATTTTTTCCAATTTAATGTTGAATCCTCCTGTTCTATCTTCTTGTAGTCTTTACATTTAGACTGAACCAGCTTTGTTTCTCTCTTAAAATCCCAGAGCATTCCCAAGCTTCAGGGTTCTGTTCGCCATTTACCTGGGAAGGCATATGCTGGAGATTTACGGCAACTTGTATTAGAGTTGCGTAACCCATCAGATTTTCCTGTTAAGGTATTGCATCCTGGATTTGCATATCAACTCATTTGGCTATTGTGATTTACCTTTGGAAGAGGCAACTGTTACTGATTAATGTGCTGTAATTTTTTGTGGCGGGGTTATTTATATTGTACCTATTATTCTTGCTTAGAATTTCAGTGGACGAGTGATGTGACTTGATTGCAGAGTTAGCTTTATACTTTCCCAGTTTCCCTGCTCTTTCTCACATGCTATTTTTCTACATGCTTTATTCATTTGGGGTTTTGGCAGAATCTGAAGATGAAGATAAGTCATCCTAGATTTTTAACGATTGGGAATCCAGAACATATAAAGTCAGAATTTCCTGCTTGCTTAACAAAGAAAATAGATTCAGTGAATAATGATGCACAAGCTAATCCTGGTATCATGTCAGACACTGTTTTTATGTTTCCAGAGGTCAGTATTGAATCTTTTACATGCACATTATATAGTTGCACTTTTGAATTAGCATCATTCAACCGGTCACATGTATTCACTTCATATCAGGACACTTCAATACAAGGTGAAAATCCCTTCTTGTGGCCTCTCTGGTTTAGGGCTGCTTTTCCAGGAGACATTTCTCTTTGCATGAGCATATATTATGAGATCGGAGATATATCAAGTGTCATCAGATATCGCACTCTTCGTTTGCATTACAATGTGCAGGTTAGTATAGAAATTTGTTTATATAACATTCTTGGGTTATGCTATATGGTCAACTGTTTTATAGCCAACATAAGGAAAAACAAGGAAACCAACTAACCAAGTATGCTCTCCTTTTTGCAAAGGAGGAGAGTGAAACTGGGGGTTGTTGGTTACATGTCTGCTAAAAAATTTGGTCATTAGCACTGTACGAATAACCAAATCCAGTTATGTTAAATAGCTCTATTTCAGATATACCATTTTTAGACCTAATGTATTCTGAACTGCCAAAATTTGTTAATCACAGATATTACCATCGTTGGATGTCTCATTTCAAATCAGTCCTTCTCGGATGAGAATGCAAGAATTCCTTGTTCGATTGGATGTTGTTAACAAGACAAGCTCAGAAAGTTTCCAAGTTTACCAGTTGTCCTCTGTTGGGAAGCACTGGGAAATTTCTTTACTTCAACCTCCTGATACTATTTTTCCTTTGCAATCATTGATGGCTGGTCAAGCAATATCATGCTTTTTTACACTAAAGGTTTGAGTTCTCATTTATGATATGTTTTATTTTGTAATATTTTCCCACCAAGCAGACATGATTCATTTGAATGGTTATTGGGCTGTAAAGATAGATATTAATTACTTAGTGAACGTAAATATGTTTAGTTACTGATGGTGACATACATAATACAGGTAACTAAGTCCAAGTAGAGGTGGGGTACTTGCTTGAAACTAAATGTTGCAGTATGAAATGCTTTATTGAAATAAATGATCGATAAGAAGCATTGAAGGATGGGTGCATGATAATATTATGAAATACTCTGATGTTTTCATATTCGAGCTTGAATGTTTTCTTGACCCGCTTTTATCTGATAAACCATTTAGTATCAATCTATTGTATACCCACTGTTTATTTCTTTTGTTTGAGATATGCTGGCTACTTAGTGTGTATGACACGCACAATATGATTATTGTTGACTGTATTAAGTTATTGTTTGCCATCAGAATTCAAGATTATTAACATCTGAGGCCAATGAACCTGCCATGCATGTCAGAAGTGATTTAAGTCTGGTTCCCCAAAGCAGTGACAATTTAGTTTTCAATATAAATAATGCACCTTTGATCAATTTCCACCATTTTGAAAGTATTGCAAAATCTTACACTGTTCAATAATTCTATCTTACAAGAACTTCACCTGTTTGTAGGATCAAGGTGACTTAAATACTGTTGATTTTGTATTGATCTCCCGGTCACTGAAGAGTGACAACAATAGTGGGCTTTCTGATCCTCCGTGTGTTATGTCTCACCATGCGTGTCACCTCAGGCATGTTTCATTTCAAGCATGATGCTTCTGATTTTGATTTTTACAATGCATTTTTTCCCTATTCATATGTGTGTGTATTGGCGGGGTTTATGTTAATCCTTTCCCCCCCCCCTATCTCCTGATGACAGTACTGCTAGCACCGGCCCTATTTCATGGCTAGTGGATGGACCTCGAACATTGCAACATGATTTCTCTGCGTCCTTTTGCGAAATAAATCTGAAGATGCATCTTTACAATTCGTCTCATGCTACTGCTATCGTGCGCATTGACACCTTAGATTCTGCAGGCAGTGGTGGTGTGGTTCAATCACCCACTTCGGATATCCAAGCAGGTTGGCATGATGTCACACCAACGACACCAACGAGTGAGCCCAAAGTCACATCAAATGCTTTTGAAACCCAACTCAAGAAGGCGCTATCGTTGGACAGTGTCTCACCATATATTTGGTCTGGATCAAGCTCTACCAATCTACACCTTGAGCCTATGTCCTCTGTGGAAACCCCTCTTCAGATCTGTGTATTCTCTCCTGGTACGTATGATTTGTCCAGTTATGTTTTGAATTGGAAACTTTCATCCAAAGGTCACGGAGGTGGTGATGAAACGAAACAGCAATCAGGCAAGTGCCAGGGGTATAAATACTATATTACTGTGCTCCAATCCAGTTGAGAAGCTGGTAAATTTTAGTTGTCCATTTACCATTTGCTAGAATTTTAGATCTCATTTTTAACGGTGGCTGTATATATATAAAAAAAAGGTACACTTCCCTGTATTATTAAGCTTCAATAGGAACAAGGATGGATGTAAAGATTCAGAGGAAAAGGTGCAACACGTTCTTTTTGTCCAAACAATAATGAGTATGAAGAGAGTACATTACCATTTTTAGTTACAAAAGACTGAGACACTGACAAAATTATCCCAAAAGAAATTAAATTTATTTTGTATTCGTAAAAAATGCACATCAGGTGATAAAAATATCTTAACGTTAAAATGTTACTGATATTATTAAAGTATTATCCTACCCCACTATTATCGTAATGCTAAATGGATGAATTAAAAATTTCTACTTGCTGAAGATGTATAAGTACGTAATTACATTTATTTAATTGAGAAACAAGCATTTTATGGATCTTTTATTCTAATGTTAAAAAAAAATATATCCTTCAACTCAACCCGCTTCTAATGTTGAGGGTCTATTTGTGAACGCAAAAGAAAAACTGATACAGTTTATTCAGAAACATAACTTTTTGTGCAACCCCAACAACGTCCATATTTTAGTTTATTATTATTATTTTTTTTTTTTGGGTGTCTTTAGTTTGATTTATTTTACTTACCAACTAAGTTCTTTAAAGATTTCTCGTAAATTAACTGAAACGCGCTGTGAAAATTTTCCCAAACGGATTGGATTGATCTCTTAAGTTTTTATTTTTCTTGTTTCCAAAACAACCAAACATGGTTGAAAAATTGATATAGACAAGCATAATCCCTCCCACTAAACCGTAACTACTAAAACAAAAGCAAACTTGCATTCATAAACAGACTAGTCATGCAAGCACCACTAAGTATATATGTCCACATTATTAACACTAACAACATTAGGTTAATCCATTTCATAAAACATTAAATCTTCTTAGTAACTAATATTTTCCGCTTATTAGAATAAAGAAAACATGAATGACCTTTTGGCTAGCAAATCCTTCGTCTCACGCAATGGCTCGCCGGACGACCATGCCATCGAAATCAACCCCGGCGCGGCGGGAGCCACCCTAGACCAATTCTTCGCCGACGTGGAGGCGACGAAAGATGAAATGAAGAATCTAGAGAACATTTTCCAGAGCCTCAAAAGCCTCAACGAAGAGAGCAAAACCCTTTACGACGCCACCGCCGTGAAGGACCTCCGTTCACGTATGGACGCTGACGTGGCACTTGCCCTCAAGAAAGCCAAGTTCATCAAGCTCAAGCTGGAGACTCTCGAAAGTTCCAACGCCTCCTCCCGCCGCGTCCCCACCTGTGGGCCTGGCTCCTCCTCCGACCGCACACGGATGTCCGTCGTGCATGGGCTGAAGATGAAGCTGAAGAACTCCATGGACGCCTTCAATGGGCTCAGGAACCAGATCTCGGCGGAGTATCGGGACACAGTACAGCGCCGGTATTTCACGATTACCGGCGAGAAACCCGATGAGAAGACCGTTGAGATATTGATCTCCACGGGTACATAATGCTTAATTGTTTGTGGCAACGTTCTGCATTTTAAAGCTCTGTTTGGTTTTGGATCACAAAATAATATTTTTTGCCACGGTTACATTGATTGATATCTTATATTTATGTTTCACCCTACACTGTTATTCACTTATTCATTAATTTATACACATAATTTTTTTTAATTTAGTCTACGCACTTTAAATTAAAATTTATGAAAAAATTAATTAATTTAGTAATTTTATATCAGTAAAAGCCGATAAATATTTATTTTATTTTTTAATTTTTTCTATAATCATTTAAACTTTTATTATAAATTTTAGTTAGTTAATTGACTAACACATTTGTTTTTTTTTTTACATTTGAGTTAATATTAGTCAATTTTTCCTTCTTATCACTATAAAAATACTGGCTTCTTATAATTTTTTTATTATTTTCTATTTTATTAGTAGTTATTTATAATATTACATATAAAAAATTACTTGCAAGTTGCAAGTGTGATTGAGAGGAGTATAAAAGATGCATGCATTCAAGCCACTAAGTTCAGAGCTTTTCATGATCAGCACATAGCAACAAACCATAATTGTGTTTTGAGTAATAAACTAATAATGCAGGTGAGAGTGAGTCACTTGTACAAAAAGCCATAGAAGAACATGGAAGGGGAAGAATAGTTGAGACATTGAAGGAGATAGAGGAGAGGCACGATGCAGTGAAAGAGATAGAGAGGAGGCTGATGGAGTTGCAGCAAGTGTTCTTGGACATGTTAGTGTTGGTGCAATCTCAAGGGGAACAACTTAATGACATCGAAAGCTTTGTCACAAAAGCTAACTCCTTCGTGGAGAGCGGTACTCGGCAGGTGGAGGTGGCGGTGAAGACCCAGAAGAGTACCCGCAAATGGACATGCTATGCCATTATCCTTATTATTCTCATCATCTTCCTCCTCCTCTTGCTCCTCAAACCATGGCAACCTAATAAGGGAGTTCAACTCACCCATGCTGTTCCTAAAACTTTATAGTGTTTAAATGGTGTTGTTTGTTTATTACTATTTGATTGCTGTGGATATTATTTCTCATCACTTATTTGCTTTAACATTTTCTTTACTTTTAGGTTTAGAAATGTTTAGAATGTATATGTATGTTAAATTAAATGCGTAAATACTAAAATCTAGTTACTACATAATTGTCTTTTTTATTAGATAAAAATTTACATATAATTTCTTTTATATGATGATAATTAAAAACTATTATATCATAATTTAATTAAACATATTAAATAATAATGTTATTTATACATTAAAATAAGTTATTATATACTTGTATATAAATAAATATTAAATTCAATTAATTTTTAATGTGTATTTTATATTCTAATATATATTTTATATTAATAATTAATTTTAGTGTATATATAATATAGTTATATGTCAAATTATCTAATAACTTTTTATTATCAACTTTACACGAAGATAATTATATATAAATTTTTATCATTTTATTATTATTTTTGTATTTTATTATCAATTTTTTGATATCAATGTATATTATTTTAACATTAAATTAAAAAAATCGTACCACTATTAATATGTATAACAATTAATATTAACAAATAATTTGTTTCATAGAACTATTAAAATTAATAATTTTATCAAAACTTAAAAATAAGTCGAGATAATAAATCCTAAATTTAAAAATTAACATCTTATTTCTTCATATTTTTATAGAATAAATTTTTTTAATAATTAAAAAATTATTGAAGAATATTTAAAAAAATAATTTAATTATTAAAAAGTGAAGATTCATAAATAAGTATTTATATGTGAAGTTAATAAGAGAAAGAGAAAGAGTACATACTCCGTACTCAGAGAAAATGAGAGAAGGAGAGAGCGGGAACGAGTGTTTGAGGGCGAAACACAGTCAGGATGGCGGCCATGCCGTCGGAAGAGATAAGGGGGAGAGTGTGGGTGGGGCTGCATCCGGTGCCAAAGAGAATTTTTCACGGGAGGATTTTTCAAAGTTTACAAAGATCTTTTTTAGAGATAAAGTCATTGGTCCAGAGAAATCGAAAGTCTTTGCACTTGTAGGATCTCTATCTGGGGATAGTATAGCGATAGTGGTGGGCAAGCAGGGCGATCCCCAACCTCCATGTGTAAACTTCACTGAAAAAGCCAAGCTTTGTTTGGCAGAACCTTATGGAGAAGCTTTTTGGTGATGAAGGTTCTTGATAAAAATTAAAGGTGGTTTTGATCTGCTTGATGTGGGGTTTGGGTACTTCATGGTAAAATTCGAGAAGGTCATGCCTGGTGGCCCGTGGTCGATTGAGGGACACTATGTTGCTGTAAAACCGTGGGATATAGATTTTCGGCCATGTGAGGAATCCTTCGGGTCTACACTTGTATGAGTTCGGATTTCGGGGCTCCCAATCTGGTGCTATCAGGAACAGGCCATGATACGTATTGCTTCTGCAATAGGAGTTCCCATCAAAGTGGACTTAGCCACTAAGTTGGCTGAGAGAGGACGATATGCCCGAGTATGTGTTCAAATAAATTTAGGACTGCCAGTGATCAAGCATATCAAATGAAGTAGAACCTAATGTGGTAGGTGGTGTTACTGGCGAGAATCCTGCACCGAGTTTGCAAAAGGATTTAGAGGCTACTAATTTGGAAGGAAAAAATGTTGAGGGGGCTTGCAAGCATGATGAACCAGGCTGGAAGCAAGTTGTGAGAAAAGGTAAAACCAAGCTGGGCTAGAAGCAATCTAACAAGGTCCAACGAGGCACTCAATCCAGAACCGATTCGGGTAGAGTAATCAGGCCCACCATCCACTTCTCTCACACGAATGGATCCAGCTCTTATCACGTCAGGGTAGGGTCACAAGTCAAGGTCAGACACAGCGCTTTCCGTGTTGGTGAGACGTCGATCTCCTCAACCCGACACACCCTAGTGCCTTGCGGGTCCTCTCTCCGGAAACAACCAAGGCCGGGGTCCCTACAAAGCTCGCCAATTGAGAAGAATGGAGGCACGGTGGTGGAAGCATCGTCATGTCTTCCGGCAACCGTGAAGGAGGATGTTACCGTGGCGGTTCCATTGGAGAAGGAAGGCGCGTTGCCGGCTGTTATTGCGTCGGTAGGTGGGAATAAGGAGATATTCCATGGAGATCTGGAAAACCTGAAGGTCACAGGAGTCACTTCTGCTGGGCAAGCCTCGGTTTGAGGTTGGTGAAGTACTTTGATTTCCTTGTTTTATAATTTTATATTTTATATTATGGATAGTTTAAATATAATAGTTTGGAATATTAGGGGTGCTTCTAATAAGTTAGCCCGGGTGAATTGTAAAGAGTTGGTTAGGAAATTTAAACCTGTAATTTTTATTGTGGTTGAAACTCATTGTCCTTTTCAACACTTGAAACTGTTCTGGGAAAGACTTGGTTATCACCCTATTAGTATAGTGGAGGCGTCATGACATAAGGGGGTATCTGGTTCCTTTCTGCAATGCAGGGTGTTCACTGCAAATGGGTTGATGCTTTCGATCAGTGTGTTACAGTTGAGGTTCAGGTAAATAATGTGATTTGGAGGTGCAGTGGTATCTATGGTAGTCCTCAATTTAATACCAGAGTTCTGCTATGGGATTATCTTGTTACCCAGTCTTCGTCTTTCTGCGGGCCATGGATTGTTCTTGGTGATTTTAATGAAGTACTATTCTCTCATGAATCTAAGGGTTGCCTCTTCTCGAGTCGTCATGCAGATCGGCTTGCTGCATCTCTAGGGGATAGTAATCTGTTTGACTTGAAGACTATTGGAAGACGGTTTTCTTGGTACAGAAGGGTTAAAAATGGTGTTGAGGTGGCGAAAAAACTTGACCGGGTCTGTATCAATAGTGGCTGACTATCTCTCTTTCCAGAGGCTTATGCAGAAATTTTAAATAGGCTTCAGTCTGATCATTGTCCTATCCTAGTGCACTGTGCAGGTCATCCCCAACCGAAAAAGAATAGACCTTTTCGGTTTATTGCGGCTTGGGCAACTCATCCGGAGTACAGAGATATTGTGAACCAGTCATGGCAGGCTGGCTACAGAGAGATGCATGGCAAGCTTTCAGAAGTGCAGAAGAACTCTTTGGAGTTTAATTCTAAAGTGTTCGGCAACATTTTCGTTAGGAAATGCAAATTGGAGAAACAGATTAATTTCCTTCAGAAGCGACTTGAAGTAATGGAAGATTTGTCTATGCGGCAAAAAGAAAAACAACTGATTGAGGAATTTAATAACACGCTTGTGCAGGAGAAACTTCTATGGTTTCAAAAATCCAGAGAGCAGTGGGTAAAATTTGGGGATAGAAATACCAAATTCTTTCATATTCAGACTTTTGTGCGGAGAAAGCATAATAAGATTCATGGTCTCTTTCTTCAATATGGGGTATGGGAAACGGACCCGGATGTCCTTAGAAGAGAAGCTAAATCCTTTTATAAACATCTATTCTGCCAGTCGGAGGATGTAGACTTAGGTTGTCTTGGTGATGTGACGCTACCTTCCCTGAATGATGAAGCCTGTTGTAGCCTCACAGTGCCAGTTACTTTGGAAGAGGTTAAGTCGGCCGTTTTCAGTATGCATTCTTTTAAGGCGCCGGGCCCTGATGGATTTCAAGCTTTATTCTTTAAAGAATACTAGAGATTATTGTTGGTTTTGATGTTTGGACTATGGTTCGTCATGCGTTCTCTGGTTTGGATATGGATCCAAGGATGATGGAAACTATTGTGGTTCTTATTCCGAAGGTAGAAAACCCGGTTTCCATGAAGGATTTCCGACCAATTAGTCTCTATAATGTGGTTTACAAAGTTATAACGAAGGTCCTGGTCAATAGACTTCGTCCCCATCTCAAAGAGATTATTGGGCCCCTTCAAGGAGGGTTTATCCCGGGGAGAGGAACCCCAGACAACATCATTGTAGCACAAAAGGTTCTCCATTTCATGAAGAAGACAAAGTCAAAGAAAGGCACCCTGGCCTTTAAGATTGATCTGGAGAAAGCGTACGATAGAGTGGACTGGAGATTTCTGAAACAAACCCTGGTGAGTTTTGGCTTTCCTCCTCCGACAATCAATCTGATTATGCGTTGTGTCACTGCTTCCTCACTGTCTATCCTTTGGAATGGGGATAGATTAAATACCTTCACTCCGAGCAGGGGTCTTAGACAAGGAGATCCTATATCACCGTATTTGTTTGTGTTGTGTATGGAGAGATTGTCTTGTTCTATTAATCAGCAAGTTGATAAGGGCTTGTGGAAGCCGGTTGCGATTTCTAGAGGGGGTCCAAGAATTTCTCATTTGATGTTTGCCGATGATTTGCTTCTTTTCTGTATAGCTGAAAAACAGCAAGTTCAAACTGTAATGGTAGCTTTGGAAAATTTCTGCAGAGCCTCTGGGATGAAGGTTAATGTGGAGAAATCTAAAGCGCTATGCTTTAGGAATGTTTCAGCGACAAGAAAAGAGATTTTCACTGGAGTCTCCTCCATCAGATTCGTCCAGAACTTGGGCAAGTATTTAGGGGTGAACCTTAATCACTCTCAGGTGACACGCGCAACTTTCAACAATGTTCTGGACAAGATTCGGGGAAGGCTAGCCAGCTGGAAAGAGAGATTGCTTAATAAGGCAGGTAGACTCTGTTTGCTCAACTCGGTAGTGACTGTGATTCCTACTTATCGCATGCAAGTATCTCTCTTCCCTAAAGGGGTAACTAATAAGATAGAATCCATGATGCGAAACTTTCTATGGAAGGGTCAAGCTGATGGTAGAGGCCTGAATCTAGTTAACTGGAAAGTGTTGGTCACCCCTAAGAAGTTTGGAGGTCTGGGAATTAGAGATCCTTTTTGTGCCAATATTTCTCTTCTTGGAAAACTAGTTTGGCAACTTTTTCACCATCTTGATAAGTTATGGGTTCAACTGTTGACGGAGAAATACCATTCTTCTAAGGATGATTGTCTTAGTCGATCTCAAGAAAGGGGATCTTATTTTTGGAAGAGTATATGTCGAACTTGGGATATCCTGAAAGAAGGTTTTATTTAGTGCATTGGGGATTTGGAACAGAACTTTTGGTTTTCTAAATGGAGAAGAGAGGGGCGACTATGTCAGGAGATGGATTATATTCACATTTCTGATTCGGATCTCAGGATCTTGGACCTTTGGTCATCTGGACACTGGAACCTTGAGAATATATATTCTCCTCTGAATCAGTCTCTGAAGAGCAACATTAACTCTTACAACCCAGATGTTCAAGCTGGTTCAGAGATCGGTTGGTGTTGGACTGGTGCGGCTTCAAAGGTTTATGATGCTCATAGTGGTTATTTGTGGCTCAGTAAGAAGATGTTTCGTTGGGAGGATAGGGGTAATTGGCTTTGGCTTTGGCATCAACATGTTTCGGAAAAGCACAAATTTTTGGCCTGGCTATGTCTTCGGGAGGCTCTTCCTACTGCTGCATTTCGTTTTAGGAGGGGCATTTCGCACACAGATAGCTGTCCCCGATGTTTCTCAGGTCAGGAATCGGTATTACATTGTATTCGGGATTGTCCAAAAGCCCAACTTGTTTGGCAAGCTTTAGGGATCTCCGATCAACTAGTGGATTTGATGAGTTGGTTCTTACAGAATAGCAAACAACGCCCATTTAGATTCTTTTCTGGTCTCTGGTAGATTTGGCGTTCGAGGAATGACAAGATCTTTCATCCTCACGAGCATTGGACCACAGACAAGGTGATTGGTATGGCTTTGTCCTTGGAAAAGGAGCTCCGAAATATTTTTGAATTGCAACGATTGTCTATCCTCTCAACCATTAGTGGCTCTTGGATTCCCCCTCAGTGGGTACCTTTAAGATTAATTGTGATGCTAGCTATCCTGGCAGTGGTGCTCGAGTTGGTTTTGCTTGTGTTAGTAGAGATTGGAAGGGAAGGTGGCAACGAGGCTGTCTTGGTAGCATTTTGCAAGGAGAGTTGTTTGCTATTTGGAGAGACTTTCTTTTAGCATAGGATTCGGGACAAATAAACATTATATGTGAGACAAATTGTGTGGAGTCTTTTACTATTGTCAATAATTTACAAGATTGCTCTGATCATGTCTTGGAAATGACGTGCTGATCTTCGGTTGATATTTAGAAATGCAAATACAGTAGCAGACATAATGGCAAAGACCACAACAAGGACCCTTTCTCTCCAAGTGGAGCTTCCGTTGCCTTGAAAGAAATTTGAGAATAGTATTCGGGGGACTACATTTTTTAAGCAGTTTCTTATTTTTTTCTCTCATTTTATTTTTGTTTATTTTCTTTTAGGTCACCAAAAAAAATATATGAAGTTAATAATTATAAATTATTAAATAATTTAATATATTTAATTGAATAATGTTAAATTCACGGAAGAGAATATAAAATGTCCACACTCGGAAGTTGAAAATGAACATGCCTTTGATAAGTGATAAGTAGAGAGACTTGTGTAACTTTTTCTCACATCTAACAAAGTCTGCATAGTAACGCACTCTCTCCATGGAAACCCTTGCCCACGGCAAACCCTACGCCGTCCACGACCCTCCGCAGCAGCGCTCCTTCTTCTCCACCTTCCTCTGGCGCTTCCTGATGGCCATGGTAGCGGCCTTCGCCCTCATGGCTATCATTTCTTTGACCGTCAAGCTCGTCTTCAAGCAACGTTACCCTGAAATTCTAGTGGTCTCAGGCTCCGGTACCTTAAGAACCAGCCGCTACGGCCTCACGGCCAAATGGGACGTCATGTGCGTCGTCAAGAACCCTAACAACAAGTTCACTATCCATTACGACGCTATTTCCGCCGGCATAACGCACGGCAAGTTCGGGATTCTGGACTCCAGACACTACAAGCCCTTTGTACAGGGCTCGCGGGCCCAGAACGCCGTGGGCCTTGGGTTCGCGGCGAAGGACGTGTTTCTTGGGAAGGAGGAGATACTGAGAATTCGGGATGACATGTCACGTGGGGCTGTTCGATTTGGTCTGAGGTTGTCGGGATGGGTGAGGTTCAAGAATCATATTATCAAGTCAAGGTATCATTTTTGGGAGAGTGTGTGCGACCCTCTCATGTTTGATTTCTCAGCTACCAAAAACTTTTCCCTCACTTTGACAAACCCTGTAACATGCAAGTAACTCACCAACGCCACTAGTATACTCTTTTCTTCAACATTATAGACATTTTATACTATTTTATACTATTTTCTTTGACATGTATTCTATATCAATAACTGGTTTAATTATTAATTGTTTATTTGTTTAGATTATTGGTGGAATGTTAAGAACATGAGGAAGGAAACTCAACTTATTAACATTTTTACGGAATATTTCTCAAATTTTTCTCAATGTTATCCTCAAAATTTTCATTATATATTCTTTAAATGGAATAATAATACTTAGACAAATAAACAATATTACACTCTTTATTAATTAAATAAATTATTTCATTATATATTCTTTAAATGGAATAATCCTTAAAAAGATAAAGAATATTACACTTTTTATTAATTAAATAAATTATTAACTTTTTGTTTATTATATTATTTTATATCAATAATTCAGATTTAAAATTTAAAATATTTTATTTTTTATTTTAACAACTACCAAGCGACGTATTTCTTAAATTTTTTTTAAACGTATTAGCATTTTCAGCAACTGCCGCTTAAATTTTTTATTGGAGACCACTTTTATAAAGATATTAAAAATGTCTTTTTTTTAGAAAGACGTTTGCATCATTGCATGTGTTATAATATTATTAGATATTTTTATTAAATCAGTTAATAATTTATTTTTTAATAAATCAAAATAAAATCGATTTATTATAGCAACAATAATAAATTCAATTGCCCGCATTATAATTATTAAATCCAATTTAATTTGATCTATTTACATAATTTAAACTGAATCATGTTTAAATTTTTTTATAAAAAGATAAATATATCTTTGATTTTTGTTTTTAAAAACAAAAAAAATCATAATTCAATAAATTATGTAAATTGATTGGTTCGATCGGATTTAATAACAACTGAGTTTATTATTATTATTATAAAAAAATCAGTTTTATTTTAATTTATTAAGAAATTCAAAAATAACTGATTCATTAATACGTCTAATAATAATATAACACATAAATATCTTTACAAAAAGAAGTTTTATACGTTTTTATAAAAGTATCCTCCTTAATTAATTAAGCTTTCCTTTCTATGTTCAATACAATACACGCACAAGTTCTTTAATTAAAATTCATTCGTATAAAAAAATATTAAAAAAATATTAAATACTCTAATAAAGATTATATAATTATTTTTATATAAAAATATTTATTTTTAATTATTGAATAATAAATTATAAAATTTAATTTTAGTATGTTATAAAAATATAACTAAATAAATAAATTATATTTTAAAATAAATATCTTTATAGAAAGATGTTTTTATCATCTTCCCTAGAGTAGGTGGCTAATAAAATAGCATTCATGTATTTTTCTCCATCCACATGGCTGCCTTACAAGGGCATGAACTATGTTGTTTCTGCTACGCTAAAGGCAAATTACATGATTGAGACTTTGAGTTATAACGGAATCTCACTTTAAGTTACACGAATGGACAAAACCATGATATTATTGTTGACTTTTTTATTTATTAAAAAGAAAAAGTATATAGAACCAACTAATAATCAGTCAAGAATGGAATAACATAATTAATTATAATTAATTTTATTAATTTATAATTTAATTTGTTTGTTAAATTATTGTTGACTACGTTAGTGTTAGGAGAGAATCACAGAACAGATGCTTTGATTATTCATTAGTTGATTCCATATAATTAATTATGTTTTATTAATGCATAACACATGAAATATAGAAATCATATCCAAAACCATCCAATTTACAAGAAAAAGAAACATCTGTGTGCCTATTAGTAGCAACATCCGGTTACCAGTTGCCTGATTATTGGTTTATATAGAGTTGGTTTCCTAGCATTGTTGAATTAAAAATTAATGTATTTAAATATAAAACTACTCTAAATATATTATTTTTCAATATATTAAAAATGTCAAATAAACGACAACTATTTTAAAACAGAAGAAATAAATAATATGTAGTTTGGTTATTGACTTATTGGTTACTTATTAACTTATAGTTTGCTTAATTTTGATATTTGAAATGTTATCTTCGAGGCTAAGCACATTGTATATATAGAGATCAGAGTAAATCAAATGATCAAGGGCCCTTCAATACTTAAAAGAGTAGGGAAACCAAAAAAGTTATATAGACACAAACTTTATAATTAAAAAAATTATATGTATATATAATTTGTATGATTTTTTTTTGACCTGGATAATTTGTATGATTTGATCTTCATGTAAAACTCAAATTGATAAAATAAATCTTAATTAATGTTAATAGTAAAATGATGGCTTATATATATGTATATAATTTTTTGGCCCTTGGGATGAAGTATGTAGGTTTTTTTTCTGGTTCCCATGGTATCTCCTAACTCGACAGGTCAAGGACTAATCCGTCGCGGTACTGAGCTTCATTTAAGGGTTTTCTACTGGCCAATGGATTACTGCATGTACAAGGTGGGATTCGAACCCCGACACTTGCTTAAGCGGACTAGTGAGCTAACCACTAAACCAACCCAACTTAGTTAAGTAGGTGGGTTTTAGTTTATGCCAAGTTTTGTTTCGGTCGAAGGTTAGGCCCAGTTGTTTTTGGTCGTGGAAGGTTTGCGTTTTTTTTTAAGGGTTTGGGCTCCTTAATGGGCCTAATGAAGGTTGATACTTAATAGTTGTTGCCCCACTCCGGTGTCGTCCCATGATGAAACGTGGCCGTATGTTCAGAAAGAAATTCATAACGCGGTGGCTTATTACAAAAGTGCCCATGAGTTCTGTAACGTTTTTTCCGAGTAAACGAAGATGTCTATTCTGACGTTGACAACTTGTCATACATGTGCTTCGTAAAAATGGGTATTATTATGAAGTTGCCATTGATATTATTAGTAATTTAGTATTGAATTGTTGAGACGAATAATGATCATATCGGTATGATAATCGTGTAATTAGTTGAAGATTATATTGTTATGAGTAGCAAATCATAAGATCAATGACAACATTATTATGAGTTAGTGTTGGTACCATATGGCTTTTGAAATTCGTGAAGACGGTGGTTATAATAAGCTGACGACGAATCAATCAAAAGACTTATGCTGTTAGGTATATATGGTTGGTAAAGTTGGTGCATATTATTTTGAAGGAAAATAATTAATGCTTTTGTTTTTTGAACATTCAAATAGTTTGAAGAAATGTGAGAGAATTATAAAAAATTATTGTTTTTTATTATCAATTAATTATTAATATTTATAAATATAAATTAAAAGTATATTATTAAATTATTAAATTAAAAAATAATAAATTTGGATGGTAACGAGTATTACAGAATAATATTATGCAGCTTGTTGGAAGCTAAACCACTGTACTGTTGTCAGTATTTGGCAGGTGCAGATTCTCTGAGGCGATTTGCCTGTTCAGCATCATTCATTATTGTGTCCAATTAAAGAAACCATTTGGCCTTTGCACAAGACAACCAAGAAACCAAGTATATGCATTGTATAACTTGATTCCTTTCCCTTATCCACTATACTAGCCGCTTCATTTCGCAATTATTATTGCCAAATAATTATAGGGGACAGTAACTGTTCACTGACTACTTGCCTGACAGAGACTTTTAGCCAATCATGATTCTTGAATCAGATGGAGGTGGAATCTGTAAATAACTTGTAACTCAAGTCAATCTAGATAGGATATTTGAGACTCAATTGAGTAACAAAAACCATTCTCCTTTTTTAACAGAGAAAGTTTATAGGCTAATTTTTTTTATATTGATTAAATATATGTAATATATTGTTATTGGAAGATTAGATGTTTTTTTATATGGTATTTTTTTTTATATTATTCAAATCGGACCTTCCGATTTGTTTGAAAAAAAAATAAACTACAAATCAGAGGGTCTGATTTGTTTAAAGAAAAAAATAAATTATAAATCAGAAGATCCAATTTATATTTATAATTTTTTATTTTTAAAAATAAAAAATCAGACAATCCAATTGTAACATTAAAAATTTTTTTATTTTCGAAAACATAAATCGTACTGTCCGATTAATTTTGTTTTTTATTTTAAATCAAAACGGATCCTCCAATTAGGCTTTTTATTTTTTTATTTTTTTCTAAACTCAAAACGGACTCTCTGAATTCTATTAAAATACTATTAACACCACATACATGGAAAATATCCCTCTTCTTCATAGTATTGTATCACTCTACCTTCTTTTCCATATTAAAAATAAAAAGCGAAGTTTATAAACCAGTATTTTTATAAATATTTAGTCAGTATTTAATTAATAAAAAATAAATAATTTTATATTATTAGATATAATTTTATATTATTAAAAATATTAATAATGATTAATTGATAGTTATAAATTATAAATTATTTAATTCTTTTGAATAGTGTCATAACTACAATTGAAGAATTTATTCATTGAATTATATTATGTGAAAAAGTGAAAAGTGGAGTTTGTTGTTTAAGAAGTACGTTTAGTTAGTAGTTCCAAGAAGATGGTGTAGAAAGCAGGGACCTTTATTTTGAGTTCAAAAACCTATATCACCTAAAAAGGTGTAGAGATCACCTTCAACTTGGGATCTGAATGTGAGTGCACCACCATCAACTTTTAATATGACCATTGGCTACTTAATTATATATTAATTAATTAGCCACTTGGCCCTATCACATGCAACATTCTTGGTTGACCCTCAAATATTCATACTCTACTCTCACATATTCATCATTCATGAATATATACCCACATATACATGTGAAGACACATATACATGCAGCATTTCCGTTTGAACTAATTAATAGAGGTAAGATAGAATCTTCTATTGTCATTTGTCAATATTGTCTACCTGCCATGGAATAATATTTAAAAATTGAGAAATTATACGAGAACAACGTTTTTTTTAAACAATGTAAATAATAAGTTAAAAAAAAGTTAATTTTAATTTTAAAATTTAAATTTTGAATTAACTAAGTTTAATCATAATTTTAAATTTTTTTATTTTTATCACAACCGTTCTCTCGCAATTTTGTGTTACTGTTGTCGTTGTTGTATAGCGACTTTGCTGCTTCTGGAGCTGCTGTCTCGTTACTTATTTATTATCAACTAAGTTAAATATTTATTTTACTAAGTATCTGTACGGTTATTTTTATTTTAAAATAAATGTTTATTTAGGTATGTCATTAGTATTTTGCTTGAATCTGCATGCACATGTTTCGCATAATGTTCATCGTATTTTGGTCATACCATTTAGGTGAATGAAGTAAAGTGGTACACAATAGAAATGTCAAAGACACGATGCAATGACGTAGAAACAACAGTAGAAGTGTAGCGTTGGAACAGTGACGGAATAAGACCTCTTGCTCGACGATAGTGCAATTTCACAGAAAGGAGAAAAAGGCGTGCAGCAGTAGCCCGTGAAACATAGGCGAATATATACCGTATTTGGATAACTAGGAAGCGATTAAGAAGCTTCCTTCTACCGAAAAAGGAGAGAGCTTCCAGCGCTATTGCCCTGAAAAAGGTTTGTGATTTAAATTTTTTGGTTTTTGCATCGAAAGGATATCGTACCCCTAATTTTATAGGAGAAAAAGGTGCAGCGACAGTGTCAAGAACAAGTGACGTGATGCAAGAAAGAAAAAAATGCAGCAGTGACATTGGTTGCAAGGAGCATTACAGAAATGGTATGACGAATGAAAGAAGAAGATCAGAAGCAGTGCAGCATGACAGAAAAAAATAAAATAACTACAATAAAAGAAAAAAAAATGAAAAGTAAAATACTAAAATTATAGTGGATAACTGAAATAAAATATTTTTTAGTTTAGTAAATTTAAAGTGCAACTCATTATTTACATCGTTCCCATTGTTTATCTAGCAAAATTTATTATTAAAAATTTTATTCATAAACAAAGCTTAAACCAACACGCACCTTGTATGTTATAAACTTATAATAAATAATATTTGTTAGAAGACGGGAGCTATATTAATAATTGGTAAAGATGCCGAAATGAAGTGCAACTATTTGGGCCATTGATCGGAAATAATAAACTTATCTTGTTGGCAATAATTATTGGACTCTATATGTAATAATATGATGGCTTATAATAAAGAGTGAATAGTCAATTCTCTTATTCATCTTCATAAATGTTTCAAATATAGTCATCACTTACAATATTTTTTCTTATTTAGCATTTAATAATTTTAATAATAATTAATAAATATTAAATAAAATAAATTTTAATTATTTAAACTATATATATGTGTGTGTATGTGTGTCAGTGTGTGTGTGTGTGGACGTGGTTAAAATATTTATTCAAATCCAAAATATGTAATGGGCAGATTGAGATTTGTGTTTTTGATGTTAAATTAGCATGATATATATAGTTAATTAATTAACTTAAATTTTAATATTTCTTACACCAAACGGCATCTATCTTTCTTTCAGATTTGAGCTGCTAACGACTAATTATTCACTATGTGAATGAAAGGGCACAAGCTAAGGGGCAAGTAACTAAAAGTGAGTCGGTCCAAAAGAAAAATGATATAAAGTTGACTATCAAACAAAGGTTGTTTTCCAAAGGAGAAATAATATATATTTAGAAAGTTGCTTCTCCATTAATCTAATGTTAAAAGGGAGAAAAGAACTCCATCGAGTAGGTGTGAGTTGTCAACTAATGCTGCTTACGTTAGTATTTTTGGAAATTTTTTATTTTAATAAATAAAATAAATATAATAATTACTGAATTAAATAATTTTAAAATTTATTATCAAAATTTGACATCCTTTCTCATTTCGTTTATACTATAAACGAGATAATTTTATACATATTTCGTTTCCAGTATAAACGAGATATATACGTATCACGTTTACGCATGTTATCTTAATTATACTATAAATAAGAGCGGAGCCAGATACAAGGAAAAGGGGGCAATGATTCTTCCTAATTTTAATTTTTTATAGTTTAATCCTTCTCTAAAATTTTATTTTAGTCTTATTTTATTGTGTAAATATTTTTTGTCCTTTCTAATATTTCATCTAGCTCCGTCTCTGATTATAAATAAAATATACATAAAATTATCTCGTTTATAATGTATATGAGATAAGAAAGAATAACATATTTTGATAATAAATTTTAAAATTATTTAATTTAGTAATTATTATATTTATTTTATTTATTAAAATAAAAAAATCCGTATTTTTGGTCTATCGTGTAAATTGCATTTAATTATCTCAATTGGAGGTGAAAATTAATTAAAGAGTAGCTCGGTTTCAACTAGTAATGAAAGCAGCCCAAGAAGCCGGCACGTAGTCTGTACCAGCAATAATGGAAATATATGTTTTTCTTTTTTTCTGGCTTCCTTTTAATTGTTAATAAAATTACATATAAAAGCCCAATTATGTGTTAAAACATAAAAAAAGAGGCTCT
>NC_029781.3:100930738-100947100 GCF_000817695.3 Arachis duranensis
TCCAATCAAATATAATATTAATGTTTTTTTAATTGAGACATAAAGACATAATAGAACACAAAATTTGACTTTTTTATTATTATTTTAAAATTATCAAAGTATTAGATACAGTACATAAGACACAACAGTTAAAATTAATATTTAATTCACTACAATAATATAAATTATTTTTTAGGATTATATGTGTAAAAAAAGAATTAAAATTTGTCAAAAAAATAAATTTTGATATTATTTTAACTATGAAAATATGTTAATAAAAGTTTTGTTAAGAATAATTTTTTAACATATAAGTAATTGTAAAAAAAGTTTAAATCTTATTTTGATAAATATTGTCTGTCAAAAATAATTTGTTAGAAAAATTTAAGAATATATTTTTTGTGATACTTATTAACCGTCAAAAATACTATTTATTTTGATACTTATTGACTATAAAATATTCTCAACAAAATTTTTAACAAAAAATAAGATGAAGAATAAATTGAGATTTTGAAGATAAAGAATGAGCAGTATGATTTTAAACTGAGAGCAGTGTGATGTCAAAATTGACAGAATCTAAAGAAAAAAATAAATAATTGAATAAATTAAAAATAAATGAGTGTCAAAATTAAAAAAATAATTTTCTACAGTCAAATTATTCATAAAAAAATATAAAAAAATTGACATTTATAATATTTATCAAAAATATATATTAATTTTAATATTTAATTATAATGTTAAAAAATTAAATATTAAAATAATTATTTTTTTGTAGCGATTTATACATATATATCTTGTATTATTATCAAATATATTATAAACTTTATATATTTATATGTATTTGTGTATATATTTGCGTCTCAAAGACACTAAATAACAAAACAAAATTAAAAGTGTTATTTCAAAAAAAAAGGAAAAAAAAAGAAGGGACAGAAGTTATTGTGGGAGCATGGATAAAAAAAGGAAGTCATTTTTTTTACATCATTTTTTTTACTAAAAATAAAAATAAAACTTAAATCTGTAACTTCTAAATAAGTATAAAAAGATTATGAGTTATAATTCTTTGAAATAATTTTTTTTGTTTTTAATTGTGGTTAGTCTTCATTATTTATTATTTACTTTTAGTCGCCAACCATTAGAAAAGGAACGGAAGGAATGGTCGGTGCAACTGGGCTGGAAGCTACTTCATCATTTAAGTGGGCCCTACATTGACCCCAAACGTTGAACGATGATCTTCCTTTTCTGATTAAGCCATCCAACGGTCACAAAGAAATACTTAACAAGCAATGAAAACTTCCTTAAATTATTATTTTTCTTTTTGGTAAATTACTAAATTTGAAAAAAAAAAAGTAGGGGAGGGGTTTCATACTTTCATCAGTTATTGTATGTGAGTATCGCAATTCTTTTCATTTTATTTGTCATTTTGTCAATTTAACGAAGAATTTTAATTTTAATTTAAATATAAATAAGAACACGGTATCATAATGATCATATTTAATATACATGCAAGATTACGATTATTTGAAAACATGATAGTAAATTTACTGTGATTTAATAATTTCACCCTACCATCGGATTGATTCATTGTTTTTTAGATAACTAATATTAACTAACTTTAGAATTTAACTCTATAATTTAGGATTAATTTAGAATCTATATTTAAGATAAATAAAAGAAATTTAATAAAATTCTTTACCATTGACAAAAAAAATTGATTTTCTAACATTATTCTTTTAAAATATTAATAAAATTTCTCTTAATAATATAACTTTTAAATGTTATAAAATTATTTATCTTTCTTTTACTCAAGTAAAGTTTCTTTGTTTGTTCTTACAAATGGTTAATGATACCTTTCGTTGACTTTCGCAAGCACAAAGTATCCCACATATCTTAATACAATCATACCAAATGTAAATTAAAATTAATTATCAAAATTAATTATTAATATAAAATATATATATTAAAAATAAATTAAAGAATATATATTTATATATAACTAATTTTAATAATTAATTTTAATGTATGAATACTGTTTTTGATCTCCACTATATTTTAACTTGGTGGCTTAGTATATAAACTACCCTTGATCATTAGTTAATATAGGAGGTTTCAACTGAGGATATATAGTTGTAGTATTTAGTTGCTCGAGTAAAGAAATTATAATAACATATGATTCATTTTATTAAATGAATTAACTTAGAAATTAAATAAGGCAAAAGACGTGAAATAATAATTACGATGGTGGCACATGTGTGAAGTATTCATGATGTCACCTTTAAATTGGCTTAATAATTTGAGTGGAGAAAGTTTTCCTCATTTGTTAAAATTTATATAACTTGCATAAACAAGCTATAATTTTAACAATAATAATCCGGAGAATACTGTATAATTAAAAATAATTAAATAATAATTTAATTAAATTTATTAAATTATCTAATAATTTTTAAGATAAAAATTTTTGTGAAGTTGAATAAAATTAATATATGAGAATCGTCTGATAAAAATTTAATTAAATAAATTAAATTATATAAATACTTTCAAATATCAACGTAAAGTTCACTAATTTTTAAATATAACTTCAAGTAGAAACAATTTCGCCAAATAAGGCTAATGAAGAAGTATATATATTGTTGAGTACGTAACATTGCACATTTTCGTCATCGATCACTTTCCCACAGGTCTGATCTGTTCTTGAAGAGCAAGCATGTCGGTGAAGGAGTGCGGGCACCACAAGAGCAAGAAGAAGAAGATCTTCAAGAGAATATTCTGGTGGACAGCCATCATCTGCTTCATCATCCTCGTAACAATCCTCATCATTTGGGCCATCCTCCAACCATCAAAACCCACCTTCATCCTCCAAGACGTAACCGTCTACGCCTTCAACGCCTCCGTCGCCAACTTCCTCACCTCCAACTTCCAGGTCACTCTCTCCTCCCGCAACCCCAACGACAAGATCGGAATCTACTACGACCGCCTCGACGCCTACATCTCCTACCGCAGCCAGCAGGTACGACCAGACACATGAATGAATATAATGAATATATCTGTAAAGTTATAAAAGATTCTAATTAGTAATTACCAATCAACTTCACAATCAACTTCACGTCAAGTTAATAACGAAAAATCTTTAAATAAAAATTTAGTTAAATTAATTAAATTATTTAATTTTTTTTAATAATAATAAATTTCATGTAAAATTTACTACACATTAATTTTTATCTTTGTGTTTATTATTATATACAGATCACCCTCCGGACTTCCATTCCTCCGTCGTACCAAGGCCACAAGGAGGTTGACGTCTGGTCCCCATTTGTCTCCGGCAACAATGTTCCGGTGGCTCCGTTTAACTTCCAAGGACTAAGCCAGGATCAGAACAACGGCAACGTTCTCGTCGTCGTTAAACTTGACGGCAAGGTCCGTTGGAAGGTCGGCGCCTTTGTCTCCGGCCATTACCACATCTATATCCGTTGCCCTGCCTTCATCACGTTCGGACCCCGCAGTAACGGCATCGCCCTCGGAGATAGCGGCGCCGTTAAGTTTCAGCTTGTTCAGCGCTGCACAGTCGGTGTTTGACTCAACTCAACTCAACGCCGTTAGAAGAATGATCGTTGCTTGGTATATTACTATATTTACTGTTTTATAAATATAATTTTTTTCTTTTTATACGTATTATTGTACGTAGTTTTCCAAATATATCTTCCGTATTGGTACGGTGGATATACCTTTGCTATTGCGGTATTTGGAATTGTACATTTTGCTATAGAATAATATATTTGCACTTATTGGGACGAGATAGCAAAATTACAATTTGTAACAAAGGTAATTGAGCTAAACCATATAAAAACAGTAATAAATTTATTTTCATTTCGATAGTGGAGTGGTTAGCTTTAGCTTTAATCTTCTTATACAAATGATGATTATTCGCGTTTATTTGGCTTTTGGACTTTGTTTTTCTTTTTCTTTTATCATTTAGTTTCACTTTTGATTATTTTGTTAGTTAGTTGGTTTATGAATTGGAATATGTACGTGTATTCTTTTGTCTGTTTTCTCGGTGGCCTCTGTTTCATTATTTAATCAATAATAAAAGTATATACTTATTATTTATTTATAGTATGAAAATTGAAGGTCCAACTAACACTTATATAATATCATCTGAATTCTAGCGAATTCCAGCTAACTAGGGTGAAAGTATATACCATCAAAATCAAACATATTCCATATTTCATATGTGCTTTGAAATGTTCTTTCTATTCGAATTGAGAGTTTTACTAACTACACTTAAAAAGGAAAAAATAGAAAAGGAACGGAACAAACAAGTGATTGGACAGAAAAAATGTCTTTTTGTAGGATTGACTCTAATTTGTACTAAAAAATTATCATGGTGAATTTTTTTTTTTAAATAATTCGGACGTGTTAAAATATAATTGTGATCAATTAATATTATTTAGTATATATTTGAATATTTATTATAAGATATTACGTTTTTATTATTTTAATTCTTTTAATACTTATAAATACCTTTTGTATTATATCATTCTAAATAACTTAAATATACACAAATCTTTTTCTCTATCGCTCTCTCTTACCTTTCTAACAGTTACCATCAATGATTTTGGAGTTTGTTTAATTCTCCATTTCTTGCGCATAAGGGCATGGTGGTGGTGGCGAATAGTAGTGCGTGGTCCTTATTATAGTCACACTCAAATAACTTGCCTAATAATAATGCGGTGATAGGTAGAAACTAGAAAGAAGCTTTTCCTCACGTCATGCTTGCTTATATAAAAATGGATGCCCCTCATGTTCATGTTCATGTATGTGTGTATAATGAAACAATGTTAATAATGTAATATTTATATAGTGTAGCGAAAGAAAAGTTTGGTGTGGACAACCCAACAGAACACATGCAAGCACCGTCATGGAGTTAGGCAGATTAAAGGAACCTTCTTTTATTGTCAACACTACTAGTCTATAATAGTGCATGTGCAAGTGATGTGATAGGATAGAGGCATGTTATACTCACCTCATGAAGCAACCAATTATCTCAATTCAGCTCCCCAACTCATATACATTAGGCCTTATTAATGTAATATTATATTCTCTCATTTTCTTTGCTGTTATCTATCTAACAAGACGCAATCAATAAGCAATCACATGCATACTCTCTGTGTTACCCTAGTAGAATTGACTAAACGTCTCACATGTCTCATAGTCGTAGCAACTTCTTTCTTTGTTTTTCACGTGACCATATCTGATCTTACTTAATTGGATTATGGTTTACTGCATTTTAATTGAGCTCATTCAGATCTTTAAAGTTACAAAAAGTTGCAATTTTTTCTTGTTCATCAGAAGGTAGGAAAATTTTCACGTGTTTCAATTGCTTTACTGATACATTGGTATGACAAGTACGGTTAGATAGCCAATTAAAATTGTGTTTAATATTGTGTAATGACAAATATTTTTCTCATTTTTTCATATCCCTTCATCCTTATTGTTAGAAATAAGAGACTAAATTAGAGAAAAGATTTGTATATTATTGAATGTTGTGGAAAGTATAATGTATAAGGGGTATATATAGCTCCTAATAGGATGATCAAAGTCATAAAAGCATAGAATCTTACAATTAATATACAAATACACTATATAAATACAAATGATACTAATTGATCTAATTTGATTCTAATTATTCTCTTAACATCCTCCTTCAAACTCAAGTGGGAGCTAAAGATACCATCTTAAGTTTGGATAATAGAGTCTGAAAACGAGTCAGATGATGAGTCTTGGTAAAGATATCAGCAGTCTGATCCAGTGTGCCAACAGCGATGAGACGAATAGCACCAATAAGAATACGTTGCCGAATAAAGTGGCAATCAATCTCAATGTGTTTGGTGCGTTCATGAAACATATCATTATGAGCAATCTGAATAGCACTGCGGTTGTCATAGAAAACATCAGTTGGGATGACTGAGGAGCACCCAAGTCTTCAAGAACCCAATGAATCGAGATAACTTCAGCAGTAGTGTCAGCGAGAACACGGTATTTAGCTTCTGTGCTTGATCGAGCAGTGAATGTTTGCTTCTTAGCTCACCAAGAAATGAGAGAGTCACCAAGAAACAAACAATAACCAGTAGTGGAACGACGATCAATGGGATCACCAACCCAATCAGCATCTAAGTACGCCTGAAGAGATAAAGAAAAATGGGCAGAAAAATAAAGTCCATAGAATAAGGTGCCTTTGACATAGCGAAGGATGCGAAGAACTGCCGCATAGTAAGTAGTACGAGGAGCCAACAAGAACTGGCTAAGAACATGCATGAACCGGATAGGCGATGTCCGGTCGGGTGACAGTTAAGTAGACGAGTCCTCAAACTAGCTATCGATAAAGAGTAGGATTGTCCAAAATAGTGCCATCCAAAGGAGTAAACCGAACATTAGGCTCAAGAGGAGTAGACTCAGTGCGACTATCAATAAGTCCGGCTTGAGAGAGATAGATGCCATCATCAGTGGATATGACCTCTAGACCAAGAAAGTAGCTGAGAGAACCAAGATCTTTCATCTCAAAAGTACGATGAAGGGACGCCTTGAGATCAGAGATACCATCAACATCATCTCCAGTAATGATCATGTCATCGACATATAAAAGTAGGACAACTCCACGTTCACTTTTACGAATGAAGAGAGAATTTTTATGAGGGATGCAAGTAAAACCAAGATTGTATATGGTAGTGCTGAACTTGTCAAACCATTCACGAGGAGCTTGCTTAAGACTATAAAGTGCCTTGCGAAAGAGACAAATCTTACTAGAAGGACAAGGATATCCCAGAAGTAGTTTCATATAGACTTTCTTTTTTAAATCCCCATAAGAAATGTATTTTTCACATCCATCTGATTGAGGGACCATTTCTTAACCGCAGCAATGGCAAGGAGAGCTCGAACAGATATAAGACGAGTAACAGAAGCAAAAGTCTCTTCATAGTCAATACCATATTTTTGTGTACAACCTTGAGCAACCAAATGTGCCTTATAACGATCAATGGCACCACTAGAAAAAGAATTTGTATATTATTGAGTGTTGTAGAAAATATAATGTACAAGGGGTATATATAATTGCTAATAAAATCAAAATCATAAAAGTATAGAATCCTACAATTAATATACAGATACGCTATATAAATACAAATAATACTATTAATTGATCTAATTTAAATCTAATTATTCTCTTAACACTTATCAAATTATTCTAATCCTAATTTTTTTAGAAATATTATAACTCTATCATCTGTGCCTCTTGGTTCCTCTACCATATATATGGGATAAATGATTGAAGTATTTGAAATTGAACTTAATAAAAAAAAAGAGTGAAAATAAAATACAGCATCTTATTTTTTAACATTTGTTTTGTATTTTTATTTTTTAATGATTTTTGACCTTCTAAGACCTTATAAAAAAATTAAAATGGTAATTACAATGATTTATTGAATAACATGTCCATCACGTATCACTCTTAATTGATCATCACAGTTAGTAACACAAAATTTGTTTACTTATCTATTAAAATTTGAAATTTGTATTTAATCATCGACTCAAATTCTATTTGGAGGATTCGTACAAAGTCGTTATGAATAAATAAATATCTAAAATAATAAAAAAGTGTTTGGTTGACTAAAGCAAAATTAATGATATTATAATAACAATTAAAAATTTAAAAATATATTATAATAACAATTTAAAATAAAATGTATAGTTGTCTCTTTTAAAAGATTTAAAATATAAATTTATATAAATGTCTGTTAAAATAAAAGTTAGTGGGTCTTTACAAATTATTAATTATAAAGTTAAAATATTATTAGTGGTCCTTTAAATCCATTCTAAAATGGTCGTTTTATCTTCAATTAATTTTTTTAGAATTGTATTTTAGTTATAGAGTAATAAAATTTATAAATTGCATATAAATTGTGGCAATCGTTAATTATTTTATATCCAAAAACAGTGATTATTCAATAATTATATTCATTAGTGGAAGATATTGCAAATTTTTAAACTACTAGGTTATTAATTTGAACAAAAATATATTTGATTGACTATTAGAATAAACTGAAAACTATGATTTTATTAATTGTTATTACTTTAAAAAACACAAATATCTACAAATTTAAGTCATACTTAGTTGTTTAAAATAAATGATTAAATTGGAACCGTTGTTGTTGTTGTTGAGACACATAAAAAGAGTAGCAGCTATGACTTCATGGAAAAACTAAAATTATTTATTGCCCATGATTTTTCAATTTTTTATTAATAGTGTGTTTTTTGTTATTGCCTCTCACGTCTTAAACATTCGGACCATATTCTGTGTGTGCACTTTTTTTAACTAATTCTGTCTCATTACAATTATTTTGCTCCACTATATTGTTTTTTCTTTTAGTTATTGCTTCCTTATTCATTATACAATACTAAATTCTAACTAATTAACTCTCAATTCTAAGTTTTAAACCTTATATCCTAAACTCAAAATCCTAACAATAAATTTTACGCCAAAAAATCTCCATAAAAAACTCCAAACCATATAATATAAATTCTAAATCCAAAACCATCACCCTTTAATCTTAATCCCATTACTACATGTCTTTTCATTAATTTTATGATGCCAATGTCAGGATTAACCCAAAAAATTAATTACAACACCCTTACTTACATTCTTAATAACTTTACTCTAGGATATTATATGATGTGCTTATGTATATTCCTGTACACTTAACAAGCTCATTTTATATAGTAAGTTATCTCTAAGATTTCATACCGACATGAACCATTTGGTCTTAAATCGACCACAATTATCCAACTCTATCGATTAAATTAATCAAATTTTGATTCTATTTATAACAAAAACTTTAATTCTCTATCATAAAATGTTAACCATAACTCGTCATACTAATCACTCACATTTAAGGCTTAATTTGATAAAATTTTTATTTTTTAAAAATAGTTTATAAAAATTAATTTTTAAAAGTTGAAGCATTTATATTTAGTAAATCAAATTAAAAATAGTTTTCAATAAGTACAGTAATAACAATTGCATTTAGTAAAATAATTTTAAAAATTTTAAAATACTATAATAAATATAAATGTATGAGTTAAATTTAAAATTAATTAATGTCTGAAGTTATATTAGACTTTATAATTTTGATAAGCTCTTCTTTAGATGCTTTTAAAAACATCCCTAACTTTTAAAAGCTATAAATATAAACACATAAGTTTTTTTATTTACCAAACACAAAATAAAATACTTATGCTTTTAATAAAAAAAATTTACTAAACTAAGACTAAATACACCTTAACATAATTGAAGTAATTTCACATTTTTACCGAAATCCGCCTGTTCAAAAAATTACATTTTTTTATGTTTAGAATTTAAATTAAAATTTTTAAACTCTGAAAATAAGTGGATCATCAATTATTCTTTTTCAACCAATATTATGCACTCGAAATTTTAAAATTTTCACTTTAACACCAGTCCATCATTTTTCCTAATTCACATTATTCTACCAACTAGATGTTTCATGTCACGTCCCACTCAATTTTGAATATTTCTGAGACACATTTTCACTATACAAACGTCCTTAATTGAGAAGATTTAAGCTTAATTTTGCATGTTCTTACAATGTCCTGGCAAATAAAAAATTATTTGATTCTAAGTAGTCCTATTACCTCTCCCAAGACCTATCAACTTTTTTTTTAAAAGATCAGTACATAAACTCTTTAATTCTTGCCAAACAAACATTTCTTCACACATTATGAAGTCCACAAAATCCAACAAAAATGCAGAGCCCAATTTTTGTATTGGCTACAACTGTCAGCTGACGGCTCCGCTTTAGCATTGACTTACCAAATGACAATATCCAATACAAAGACACACAACGTGTCATTAAATTGATCTACCAAGGTTATGGATTCCACCGGTTAAAAGAGCACCCTGCACCGTTTTTATTAGAGTCTACATCAACAACTTAACACAAAATTTACAACGTTCAAATTCTTTAATGTATATTTGAATAGCTCTACACACCGACATAGCATTATGCTAGTAAAGTGGCTTGTCATACCTGAAAACTTTCCCAGAAGATATGTCATTTGAATCTATCTAAATTTGCGACTTGTTAATGAGAATTTATAAGTAGTAGTACCATATTTATTAACCAAGCTAATTAATAATCTAAGGTTATTTAGACAATTGATATACAATCTACAATGAGAAGGACACACTAAAGTACTGAACACATGAATTATTTAAAGTTAGTTAAACAATTACTGAAATTTTATTATGGAAGAA
This sequence comes from Arachis duranensis, assembly GCF_000817695.3. Classification (NCBI taxonomy): domain Eukaryota; kingdom Viridiplantae; phylum Streptophyta; class Magnoliopsida; order Fabales; family Fabaceae; genus Arachis; species Arachis duranensis. Next base: position 100,941,039 of record NC_029781.3, read on the forward strand.
CTTGTGTGACCGTTAAAATGGACTAAATTTATTGGATCAGTTCATTTATTTATTTAAATGGGTAGGTTTTGCTTCTAAAATTAAGCCTGTTTAAATTTTGGGATAAACAGGCTAATTTCTATTAATCTAAAAAAATGACGGGTTAAACGAGCTAGTTCGCAGGCTAACGGGTGGCCCGTTTAAATTTTTTTACATTTTTTAAAAAAAATTGCATTTTTAGCCAACATTTCTCTCGATCCAATCCGAAAACTAAAAAATATTATTTGTTTAAGATTTTTAACTTAAAAGTGATATTTTTGTCAAAATATTTTTTAAAAATAAAATAGAAAGATAAATAGGCTAGCCGTTTAACCTATTGAGCTGACCATAAACAGTTCGGGTTAAAAAATTATGACCCGCGAATAAAGCAGGTTTAAATGGTCCAACCTATTTAACCTATGAACTTAATGGGTCGGATTTAAATGGACTGGTTTGAATTAAAAAAAAAATTATTTATTTTGTGCTCCAAGACCGCATATTAAGTTTCTAAATTAAGAAAGTTTTTATTGAAAATATAAAAATATTTAAATTTTTTTATTAATAATAAACTTATCATGTATCCTTAAAATACATATTAACTAAGATGAAAATTCAGGTGCAGTTAACTTTATATGAAGTTGATACTTGAGAGTCATTAGATGATTTGACTGATTTGATTAAATTTTCATCTAACGACTTTTAAATATCAACTTCGCGTGAAATCAACTGCACTTGAGTTCTAAATCCTTAAAAAAAGGGCCAATTCTCTTGTGTCTTTTAAAATCATGTTAGAAATTATGAAATCTGGTCTTGATATACAATTCGGGAACAAGTTGTCATCAATATGAGATTCACTAGCGTGTGTATATGTTAGGTAATTAATTTTGAACATTATAAATAAAAGAAGAAAAAAAACACATACACACTTAGGATTTGTTTGGATATTGAAAAGAAAATGGAAGAAAAGAAAATAAGAAGAAAAAAAATAAGAGGAAAGAAAATGAAAAGAAAAGTTGAATTATTTATGTGTTATTTGGATGAATAGAAAATAGATGAAAAAAAAATAAAGAGAAAATTCTTTTTTATTTGGAGGAAAAGAAATGTAAAAAGAAAGAAAATCATAACAGTATAAAATTACATTAATACTCTTATCATAAAATAAAGTATAAATATTTTTATTTATTCATGTTTTATTATATTTTATAAATATTATAAAATATCATAATTTTATATATTTGATTTAAATTATTTATGGTAAATTTTAGCCTATCCTTCCTATAATAACATGTAATTTATCTTCTGTGACATGTCATCTTTTAATTGGTTGCTATGTTAATTATGGTTAAATTATTAGTAATTAAATTATAGCCCAAAGTGGGTGATTATGTAATTAAATACCTCCAAATTTAATTTCAATGCCATCCAGAAAGCCCATATCATCATCACCATCACTATCATTATCATCATCATCATCATTATTTTCATCTTCTTTTTCGTCTTTCCCTTCTACACTATCATCATAAAAAGCCATCATAATCGATTTCACGTTCTTAAATTTTAAGATTTTCTGAATTTCGCAAACGTAAACTTAGTCTCACCTGTGTTAGGTTCACAAAACAAAAGCAGTTTTTATAACTAAACACAAAGAACACAAAACACAGAACACGACCTTACTTGAACAGGATCTGTTCTATAGGCTCCTACATCTGTATCCTTGAGTTCTAAGAAGACAGGAACCAAAGTCTGGCGGATGAACTATGACCGTGAGGTCAGAGTGTGATTAATTATTCCAAAGCGCATGCCATCTGAACGGTGGAGGATCGTTCGCGCTACAACCTTGTGGTCGAGATGGTCTCACGGTGTTCTGACAGACTCAAATCTTTTTTCCCTAGCCATTTAATTAGTTGTTTTCTCTAAATACTTATTTCCTGGTTCATCAAAATATGGAACACCCAATGAGTTGATTTTTTCTTTCAATTTCAGAGAGAAATGAAACCGGGGTAAATTGAATTTCTACACAATAATAAAAATATAACTTTATTTTTTAATGTTTATAGAATTATATATTTATCCCTCTTATAAAAATATTTAATTACAAAATTACCCTACTTTAGTTAACATATTAATTCTTATTGAGTTAAATTAACTCAAACTAAAACTAAGCATCCAATTAAAGCATGTCGGGTAATTTACATGTTGAAATAGAGGGGGTTAGGTAGAACTCACCATTATTTATCTAATACATATAATATTTAAATATAAAATTTTATTATAATAATATATTAAAACTAAATTTATATTAATATTTGTTAATAATAATATAACTAAAGGTAGTATTGAAAATAGAAAAATATAGGACTTTTCTTTTTTTTTTACTTGTGATGGAAAGAAATTTTTTTTAGTGAGACTCACACAAAAAATTTTTTTTCTTCTTATTTTTTTTCGTAACCAAACAAAAAAAAATATTATTTTCCATCTATTTTCCTTTCATCCAATTTTCTTTCCACCTATTTTATATCAAACCAAATAGTGCTAGGGTCCTAAAACAAATCAGCACTAGAAATATAAACATTAAGTTTTTAATTTTTTATCTTTCTGGTTGAGGCTTGTACAATGGTTAAATACGGGCCTGGCTAACACAGACTTTGAGCTTCAGTAGGCCCAATTACTGAAATCAGTATTGTATGCTAGCCCAGAATACTGCAATTTCCCAATGCAAGGGGTAGCCACCAATGTTGAAAAGAATTACTAAATATGGAATGTTCTTGCCGCCTTGGTTGTTTGGGACCGCAGAGAGAGAGAGAGAGAGAGAGAATGAAGTCACCACTCAACAATCTACATCAAAGTCAATACAAACCACTTAAACACACCGCATTCGTAATCGTGTCAATCACTATATATATACCAATCAATCTCCATTCTTTCAACAATTCACTCAAATCATCAATCTCTTCCTTAGTTAATTTCCTTGTCACGTTATTTACTTTCACTCACAACACATAAAGTCTAAACTTGAAGCTTCAAGATAAGCATGGCTGAAAATAAGCAACCAACAAACTTGAACGGAGCCTACTATGGCCCCGCCATCCCCCCGCGGCCGGCGGAACGAAGAAGAAGCTGCTGCTGCTGCCTCTTCAGCGTCATCTGGAAGCTTCTACTTGTGCTCATCATTCTCGCTGTCATCGCAGTCTTGGTATTCTGGGTGATTGTTCAACCGCGCATATTTAAGTTTTACGTGAACCATGCAGAGATAACACAATTCGACTACAACACCAACACCACCCAACTCCGCTACAACATGGTCCTCAACTTCACCGCCCACAACCCCAACAAGAAACTCGGCATCTACTACGATCAAGTGCTGGCCAAAGCCTTCTACCAGGACACCCAGTTCGCCTCCGCCAACGTCATCACTTTCATGAACTCCTTCAGGCAAGACAAGAAGGGAACCAACCCTATGAGCGGTGTTTTCTCTGGTCAACAATTGATTTTCCTCGATTATAGCCAGTACTCGCAGGTCACTCATGATAAGAACCGTAGGAGTTTTGACATCTACGTCAAGCTCTACTTTCAGATCAGGTTCAGGCTTGGGGATCTCATTTCTGGCACCTACAAGCCCAGAGTCAAGTGTGATCTCAACGTTCCATTTACAAACGCCACCAAAGCTTTCACTTTTTTTAAGACCACCAAGTGTGATATTCATTTCTAGCCTCTAACTAATTACACTTCAACAAGAAAATACTCAGTTTGATCTTGTAGTTATAATGGAGTCTCAATTTAGTCCTTAAAATTTCAATTGTCTCAATTACTTGAACATGTATCTTTCGTCAAGCAATCGGAATTTGGCTCCCTAACCCATGTATACATTACTTTTAAAACGACCCATAATTATTATCAAGCACATGCTTTTTTATGTCACCTTAATTAATTAGTTTGAATTGGCTAAAGGTCTTCCATATCTCATAGCAACCTGCATTATATATGTCCTGTGTTTTTTACATCATCACGACGGTATCCGGATATCAAGCGTAAGATAATGTATTGAAATATGGTCATTTTGAGTAAATAATTTAATTAAGTTAAATTTATAAAAATATGATAAAAAATAATAGTATTATGAGAAAAGTCATTTTTTTAACTTTTTTATAAACTCTTACATAACTTTTCAGAAAACTGTAATTTGATTTTAAAAATTGTACCATACATTAATATTACTACTTTTCATAAGTCAAAAACTCAAAAAAAAATTACTTTTGAAGTTTTTCAAACGGCCCTATGACTATGAAACTGGTAGCTAGTATAATAAAAAAAAGAGAAAGTTTAGAACCAGTATTTTTATTAAAATTTGGTCAATATTTAATCAGTGAATAATTTTATATTATTAAATATAATCTCACATTATTAAAAATATTAATAATATCTAATTGATGATTACAAATCACAAAATCTGCTAGTTTCTAGCATTCTTCCAAATTTAATGATAAAGACCTATGGACACACCGGAAAAAAAGGAAATATTATTTGGTAAGGAAGAATCATTCATACCACTTCTTGTTCATCAAGAACATGCGCAATGACACGGGGTTGAAAAGAACGACGACAGGCAAAGAAGATGATACTAAAATAAAAATAGCTTATCATTAAGGGTATTGACGACCTAAAGTTTTATAAATACCATTCAAATTTCTTATAAGAAAAATATTCTTTTTCAAGATTCAATAGAACATATCTAATGGCTTAGACAATCAGTATCTGCTTAAAGAAATATTTAAAAAATTATTATATGTGGACATATCCGTCGTATTTCTTCTTCATTAATATTTATTGGGTCTATTCAGTCCATATGATTAGTATATTACAATAACAAAAATGTTTTTAAAATATATTTATTGTATATTTATTAAAATAAAAAATTGACAACTTTTATCCACTAATAATAATTTTAACATGTGATCTAAGCTTTGTTCTTTTTTTTTTCCGTGGTACCTCAGCTCAAAAATGTATGATAACAAAAAAATTAATCGAATAATGAATGTTTTAAGTAATGGTTAATAAATATTAAATAAGAACTGTTTTTTTTTTCTTACTAATATGACTATACTTATTCATTCTTAACACTTGTTTAAATGGATTAATAATTAAACTAATCAATACACCAACCAAATTTGATTACATGTGCTCTAAGCTAAATTCATATTATAACTTTGAACTTACTTTTTGCCGAGAGATAGAGTACTAATATACTATGACTTCTCACTTATATAGAGAGATCAGAAATAACGTTGATGTTATGAAATTTTAGTTATTAAGATGACAATAATGACTACTTAATAAGATTATTGTTGTAAGGTATGAATAAGCCTACAATTAAGATCCAGTATTAATTTATCATAACTAAAAAAGTCGATTTATAACACACCTTAAATAATTTATTAAGTGGAGTTATAACTCACCTTAAGCAGCACGTCACCCTAATATTACTAATTTTCTTAAAAAGATTCTTTAAATATTATTTGAATGAATCCTTTTAATACGATACATTGAAGTACAATGTATGTGAGCATTGTAATACTACAGTAAGAACTAATTACTACTATTTTGTGTTCCAAAAAATAAAAGACTAAATTTGGTTAATAATAATACATGTAATCAACCAAGTAATTAAAAAAGCAAATAAATATTTGGAATTTGGGTACGCAGCGAGTCTCTGGACTTGAAGGCCTAATTGTGCATTCAAGCTTCGATAATAATTAGGATCATATCGATCGCTAATCGCCTCTGTTTACTTCCTTCTTCGATTAGGCACCATGCCAACCTGTGTTAATTAAACTGCGAGCTGCACCAAAACAACGGATAATGCTAAGAAGATAAAAAAATAGCTAGATCTTGTCTTATTTAATATTTATTAATTATTGTAGCAATTAATAAATACTAAATAAGATAAATTATGTTTGTTTTTAATTGATTTTTTTTAGTTACCAAACATTTCTATAATACAGTAGTCCTAATCTTTCATCTCCTTAAAAAAAAAAGTAGTATAATAA
>NC_029781.3:100947594-100982269 GCF_000817695.3 Arachis duranensis
ATATAACTAAACAAATAAATTACACTTTTAAATAAAAAATATTTATAAAAAGATATTTTTCATATAAATCATTCAATTCATTACCTGGCGTGGAATTTTCTTCTAGAGTTGGTTCGTGGCGATTTCGGGAGAGATGGAAGAAGATATAGAGAAAAGAGAGAGAAACTCATTCAATTCAACAATGCTACGTCCAAACATGCACCCGGTCAATTCAAGCCACTCTTGATCCATTCCATTCATACACAACCGCGTTAATCCCTTCTACAATTCTACTATATATACTCATTAATTATTCTCATCTATCTACCTCATCGTGCTTCTAACATTCAATCACACTTGTTCATCATTTCTATTTGTATCTCTTAATTAATTAAGCATGGCTGATAATAAGCAACCAAACTTGAACGGAGCCTACTACGGACCAGCCATTCCACCGGCTGAGCCGCCACGGCGCTACCGCCCTGACCGAAGCAGAAGAAGCTGCTTCTGCTGCCTATTCAGCGTCTTCTGGAAGATTCTTCTTGCGCTCATCGTGCTGGTCGTGATAGCAGGAGTCATATTCTACCTGGTGGTTCAGCCTCGCATATTCAAGTTCTACGTCAACGACGCAGAAATAACGCAATTCGATTACAACACCAACACCACCCAACTCCGCTACAACATGGTGCTCAACTTCACCGCCCACAACCCAAACAAGAAGCTCAGCATCTACTACGACAAGGTTTTAGCCAAAGCCTTCTTCATGGACACGCAATTCGGCAGCGCCGACGTCATCACTTTCATGAACTCCTTTAGGCAATACAAGAAGCAGAGCAACGCCATGAGCGGTGTTTTCTCTGGACAGCAGAACATTTTTCTTGATTATAGCCGCTACTCACAGATCAGCGATGACAAGAACAGTAGGTCTTTTGATATCTACGTGAAGCTCTACTTCAGGATGAGGTTTAGGCTGGGTGATTTGATTACTCGCACTTACAAGCCCAAAGTGAAGTGTGACCTCAAGGTTCCATTCATCAATGGCACCAATGCTTTCACCTCCTTTACGCCCACCAAGTGCGATATTGATTTCTGATTCTCACCTTCACAATTTCTTGTTATTTTATTCATTCTTTATTTCACTTTCTTTGTATAATAATTATGCCTCATTCCATTTAATAAATAATAAAGTATGTTTTCATACTGCAAAACTGCAAATCTGTGTCTTCTACTCTTCTTCATCTTTTATTCCTTTCTTTGTGGGTTGATCGTGGTTATGATGTGGGTTTCAGGATTTATCTGTTAATTTAAATGAATATGAATTGTGTTGTATACTTATGAAAGCTATGTGATATTTTTCGAATGTTTATAATATTGGCTATTACGTGTACAATAAAATTAACCACTAAAATTAGTTATTAATATAAAAATATATTAAAATATAAATATATATTTAAAATAAATTAAATTATTTTAATATTTATGTATAAATATATTAATGATTAATTTTAATAATTGATTTTAGTGTATAAATTAAATAATATTTTTGTTATTATAATATACGTAATCATTTTAATGTATTGGTCCCATTTGTTTTCCTAATTATTGCATTGTAAATTGAATTTAATTTTCATGATGGTGAAAGTAAAAATGTTTTTTAAATTCAGTATTTTTACGTCTACAAAATAATTTGTTTGTTCTGAAGATTATGATGATTTGGGCCTCTGAGTTCAAAATTTTGTAGGAGGCTGCGTCAAACTTATTCTGGTGTTGAGGTGCTACTATCCGAGTTCTTCATAAGGAGGTGAGGGATGGTAGTCGCAAGAGATTCCGATACTTAAATTAGTAAAGATTTTAAGCAAATTTTTATATTAGTAGATTAGAACGTGAATATACCTGAGTCATTTTATTTTGAGAGTTAGTTAGAATTTATCATTTTTTTTATTTTTATCTGTCTATTTTGTCTTTCGATTGCTTTGAGTATTTATATTTGGTTGTTCTAGACGATACTTTGAGTTAGTGTTTTTGGAAAGTTTGGATAGAGACTTTTGGTTTTCTTTTAACCATTACTGCTCGTTTATTGCTAAAGATACTTTTAAAACTGTTTATTGTCTCGGATTATTGATGTGGACATTGGTTGTATCTTGAAATTTCTTGAAAAATTGTTGTTGGTTGTTGTTGTAGACTATAATCATATTGTCCCCAAATAGTGTTACTGTTGCTAAGTCGGCTACCATGAAAACACTCCGAGCCACCAAAAAAAATGTTGTGGCGTGTGGTATTCAGCAAAAAAAAATCGGGGATACTTCTGCTCGATCTACTCTCAAGAAATCGAATTTGGGTATATCGACTTCAAAGAAGATTATACCTATCCCAACAACTCGGCTAATTACTCCCGACTCTCTTTCGAAAATTGTTAGGACCCGTCCTTTTCCTTCTTCCTCTGAACCACCTCCGAAAAGACAAAAGATTGCCAAGAGGGTAGTATTTACAATAAGAGATTTGACGAGCTGACTTGGAGTGAGAAAAATATTCTCCCTTATAGTCATATTAGCACGAATGACGTGGCTATCCAGAACCACCTTCAACTCCTGGCTGGAAGTGGAATTCGGACGGCAGGTGTGCGTGCTGCCTTGGCCAGGGAGTTAGAGAAAACTCCTATCAGTGCCACTCACAATTCTCTGGTGGCTGCTCGAGCTAAAGTGGAGAGGCTGAAGGTGTAACACCCTACCACACAGTATGCTTAAGTCATAAGATAGAGGTGGTGAGGTCTTACAACCTCTAAAAATAAAATTATATACATATTATAGCTGAAAAATGTATATATATCTAGGGGGCTTTGAAGGAAGTTAAAACAAAAGCGTTAAAACAGAAAAGCGTAACACTCACGACAACGATAGCGGTAAACGAAACAAAATAAGAGTAAGCTAACTTACAAGATACAAATAGCAAAGCTCAAGACTCGACTCGCGAAGATAAACCGGCCAGAGCATATATATATAATACATCATATATGTAAGTAGTGGAGATATAAATATCTACATATATACATATAGCCAAAATAAAGCCAAAAGCTCAAAGATCTTCGCTATCAGAAGCTTCCAGCATGCCTCAACGAGGTACCTTACGTTCTACATCTGAAAATCACAAAATATGTACGGGATGAGATCTAGAGGTTCTCGGCATGGTAATTGTGCCCACATATCTAACATATAATATCCCGAAAAAGGCAAAGGCAATCCTAGAACCTCCAACATATGATTTAATCTTATAACATAACTAAACCGTAAATAAATTAGGCATCTAACTAATGATCTTCAGACTATCTAATACTCTCCTGTCCGAATCTCCCAACCGCCACCGGAATCAATTGTTACAAACACAATTATTACATCTAAGAAAATCACATGTAGAAAGCATATACATCAGATAAATAAGTAGTAAGTAGTTTAAGCAATCAGTTAGACAATCCAAACAAGGCATACCAAATAAACACATAGATGCATATGATGCATGCCTGTCCTATGACTGATGAGTCTCATCTGTCGATTATCAAGCCAACCCGATATGTCCGGTAGCTAACCCGACACAGTCTCTCTGTTGTGCATTAATATCATTAGAGGGAATACGTGCTCTGTCACCATTAGAGGATATCTGTGCCCTATCACCATTAGAGGGTATCGGTGCCCTGTCACCCTTACAACCAAAGAGAAAATACAAGCATACTCACATCCAACATTTTCCATTCATGATTCATTTACTATATTCAATCTTTACTCATATATGCATCTCCGGCATATTCGACACATTTTCACGCTTACTCGATTAATCATAATCATTTAGTCATCAATCATATTTCAGTATTACTGCTTTATTCATTTTAACTTACATTCATTCATTCATTCATTCTTAGTTTAATCATCAATCATCATATCATTAAGTATCATGAATTTAGCCATCAATCACATCATATATACAATATCATAACCATTCCTTATTCATCATCATCTGCTTTACCTCTTTCTTCATCATCAAGATATCTTCCTCACAACCCTAAGTGTATTTTACTACCCAAATTCTTTCTCTTTTTCCTGGAGTAGATAGGACAGGTTGGATCTTGGGAGAGGTTCCCTTAATCGTGAATTCTCCTTAATGTTGATATATTTCTCTGTCCGTTCTTGTACTTCGTACAAGGAAGTCTGGCGTCGCTTGGATCTGGATTGGGAGAATGACCATTCTCAAGGCCATAAACTAATCTCATTGTCACTACTTCAGTAGGTAAGTTTTGTATTTTCAAGCATGTTTTGTTGAATCTTTCCATGTAATCTCGCAATGTCTCATTGATTTCTTGTTTAACTCTTAGCATGCTCGGGACATGCTCACCTTGTCCTTCTGAATTGAGAATCTAGTGAGAAACTTCCTCAGCTAGTAATCAAAACAAGTTACCGACTTGGGTGGTAAGATATCAAACCACTTCATCGCGACTTTGGTCAAAGTCGTCTGGAAGGCTTTGCAACGAGTAGCATCAGAGGCGTTGGTCAGGTACATCCGACTTTTGAAGTTTCTAATATGATGCCTCGGGTCGGTCGTTCCGTCATAGAAATCCATGTCGGGGGTTTTAAAATTTCTTGGAACCTTGGCTCGCACGATCTCTTCAATGAACGGATCTTCACCTCCTAGAGGGTTTTCTTTCCGATCTACGCGATTGCTTCGTCTTCGGAGGTCAACCTCCAATTTTAAGAGCTTTTTTTTTCAGCTCTTTTCGGTGTCGTACCTCCCTTCGCAATTTCTATTCTGCTTCACGTTATCGTTCGACTTCCAGTTCGAGTTGCTTTAATCGTCCACGGTGGCCATGGACTAACCCTAGTATTTCTGTTGGATAGGGAGGTTCCTCATCTTCGAGTGGATGGATCTCTGATTAAATCCTCCTTGGTTGAGGGTTTTTCAATGTTCCTTCTTCGTGGGGAGCATGCGTTCTCTCTTAAAGTGGAGGTAGCGCTAGCATGAGGTCATCGTGGTGTGGCTCTAGTTCTGACTCAAACGCCGTTCGACCGTCTTCGTATTGATTGTCTGGTATTATCAAGGGTTGAGCTCCAGGTCCCCAGCAACGGCCCCAATCTTTCGAGAGTTATCTGAAACGATGATTTAGGCATGAACGTGAGGTCCAGACTCTGTAGGAGGCTGCGTTCGATTTATTCTGGTGTCGAGGTGCCGCCGTCCGAATTCCTCGTGAGGAGGTGGGAGGTGATACCTAGAAGAGACTCCCATGCTTGAGTTAGCAAGGATTTTAGGCAGGTTTTTAGTAGATTAGAACGTGAATATATCTGAGAGATGTCAGTGTATTTATAGTAGAGTGTATAACCACCTTTTGAAATAGTTTCACTTTTGTTGGTGGATAACTGTTCCATTTATCTTGGGAGTTTGTTAGAATCTATCTTTTAGTAAAAATAGGGATAGTATGAGAGATTCAGAGAGACAGTTACTTATTTGGATAAGTAAAACTAGACCTCTTTTATCATGTCCGACCTCTTAAGAAATTGGGTAAGTTAGAAGAGACCATATTTTTGGATAGACTTTTTATCTTTATTGGATCTGACTTTATTTCTGGGACAAAAATATGAACACGATTAATTTTTAAATTTATTATTTAAAAATACTCTAATAAGTACATAAATATAAATTTAATTAATAATTGTATAAAATTTTTTATAATATTAATACATCAAAAATAAATTAAATTTTTAGTCAAATCAAATAAATACATATTTACGGCAATAATATAAAAGTATAATTTGATATTTTAGATTTGTAGTATTTTCTAAAAATGTATAAGAAATTAATTTTTAGTTAATTAATTAATATTAATTAATTTTTATTTTGTAGAGAATTTAATTTTATAATTTATAATTTAAAATAATTTTATAAAAATTAACTTAACTTCCTAATTTTAATCTTTTTTAAATTAATAATACATATATAAAGAAGTAATTTGGTTCAAAGTATAATTAGCACACGTATTAAATAACCAAATAGAAAAAATGATAAATATGATAAGAATTGAAAATGAATTTTTTTAATTTTTTATTTCAATTATTGTTGTAAAATAAAATTTAATTTCTCACTATATATTTTTTTAAGTAAAATTAAAAATAAAATATAACAAAAAATTATACTTAATAAAATAACTAAAAAAGTGGAGAAGATTTATTCTTACAATTATTATGATGGTTTAACTAAAGATTCTAAGTTGAGTTTTGAAAATAGAGAAAGAAAGAAAAAATGGAGGATTGAGTGGGACAGATGGGAGATACATAGAGGAGTTAAGTGTAACGAGTCTCGTCCTCACAGCGTGACAATGGATAAGACATTGTTGGAAATGGCGACCTCTCCATTCACTACCTCCTTACTCACACTCCGCGCTTCTTCTCCTTCTTCTTATTCTAAACTCTCCTTCATCAGAGCCTCATCAAGAAGAGATTTGTTCAAGGGCGTTGCATTGCAGGCTCTTCCACTGCTTCTTCTCAGACCCTCACTCGCCAGAGAGGTTGAAGTTGGCTCTTTCCTTCCTCCTTCCCCTTCCGACCCCTCTTTTGTTCTCTTCAAAGCTTCTCCCAAGGACACCCCTGCCCTTCGAGCAGGAAATGTGCAGCCATACCAATTCATCCTCCCACCCACCTGGAAACAGGCACGTGTGGCAAACATATTATCTGGAAATTACTGTCAGCCAAAATGCGCAGAGCCTTGGGTTGAGGTCAAATTTGAAGATGAAAAACAGGGTAAAGTGCAGGTTGTGGCGTCGCCGTTAATACGCCTAACCAACAAACCAAATGCCACAATTGAAGACATTGGAAGCCCTGAGAAAGTGATTGCTTCTCTTGGTCCATTTGTCACTGGAAACACCTATGATCCTGATGAGCTCCTAGAGACTGAGGTTGAAAAGCTTGGCGATCAAACGGTACATACATGAATCAACTTCTCTTTCTTCTCTTCTGCTTCTGCTGTGTGTTGTTGTTGTTGCTAACATTGTGCCATCTGCAGTACTATAAATACTTGCTTGAAACTCCATATGCTCTAACGGGTACGCACAACCTCGCCAAAGCAACGGCCAAGGGAAACACTCTTGTTCTCTTTGTGGCTAGTGCCAATGACAAGCAGTGGCAAGCTTCTCAGAAGACTTTGAAGGCCATGCTTGATTCCTTCCTCCTCTTGTTTTTTTTTTTTTTTTTTTTTTCTTCTGTGTTCTGATAGTGTTAGTTTATGCTATTCTTGTAACTATAAAGTTGATATAATCATTATTATACAAGGCCTCCAAATCATACATCTTATCTTATAAAATATAATAAGAGAGAGTAGGGTTCTTTGAACAGCAAGTGATGTGCTGAAAGGTGTAATACTTGATTAGATAATCCACTGCCATATCTCAGTCCTGGTACCTTCGAGATTATTATTTCTTAGCTTAGGAGTAATGGAATCGGCTGCTTGTTCTTGACCAAAACGGAAGTTATTAAATTTTTTTCCAACACCTAATCTAACGTCTAATCATTATAGATTATTTCTTCTTCCATTTTATAACAGGTAAGTTACAAGCTACATGAATTATTAACAGTGTGAAGGAAGTTGTGGAGATGGTTAGCATAATCAACGTTAGATCTTCTGTGCCAAAAGTCCAAGACTTTGAATTGGGTAGTCAAAGTTATATCATTAAAAGTTTTCTCACTTAAAATTTCTTTCATGAATTCCTTTGAGAATGTGGTAATTTAATCCATGTCTGTGTCACATCAAGTTGGCATTTTATTTTTCACAATATGAATTATGCAATATTTAATTTTGTGCTGCTAAAGAAGCATAGGACTATAGGAGAAGAGAGATTGAGGAGTTGTTTTTGGTGTTCAATAATAAAACATTATAGACGCTGAAAAATGAGATTTTTTTATAAATTTCAACAAATAAAATAATGCGAGGTACCTTCCATAATTATTTTAAGCATCCTCTCATGATGGGGTAGGGTTACCGAATCCTTAGCCAAGTTAGAAAATAAAACAACGCTCGAATATGATCTCAATAAATAAAGAACGACACAAAATCAACTATATTCGCATCATATTATAGAAGTTATAAAAATCTCAACTCAGTACAGTTTGTTAATCCCACTTAAGGCATTGCTAAATTAACTTGCGTTGGTTATGTACAAAACTGAAACTATAACTTGTATTAGATGGTAGGTTCTGTGCTGTCAAAACGTTTTCTCAAGCAGTCACTAGATGCGGAGACAAACGAGGAAGACCACACGAGTATGTGACATACTTGACACTGTCCATGAGCACAACCACAAATATCCGAGAGATCGATTTTGGAGACATCACACCGTCGACGTCACTATCTGCGGCCTCTTTGGGATCAACAAGCACTGAAACCACCATGGAAGATTTATTACCATGGAAGTGATCACTCTCTGAATTCCTTACATGGTCTTCAGTTAGGTTCAGACTGGTTCCATCAAGGTGACCTGGGAGCCCATGGAGGATTCTTCTGTTCCTGGTCTTGTTAAGTGTTGTACCATTCTGGCGGCTCTCCCGAGAAACATTGGCAACTGATGTTGCCGGAACTATAGCGCCAGGTTTTGGAGAGGCATCAAACTGGAAGACTTCTGTGCACATGCCTGAACTTAACATTGGTCCTGCATCAGGGAATCAGAACAGTCAGTATACATAAATGCTTCGCAGGCACCAAAATAGGCAACCAAGCACATAATAGATTAGACAGAAATTGCAACTTGCAAGGCAGCAAGAGACAACCAACAATATAGATGCGCTCAAGTAATTAAGTATGACCAAGTGGTAAGCAAAATGAAGACATTGATTCAGCTCTTATATAGTTATATTCAACAGGCACACCTTGAAGCCTCACATATGCAAAAAGAACTGAAAATGCAACAATTGGTGGATGCCATGACATTGTCAAATTAAGCAGTGTTAAAACCAAGCTATCAAACTATTTTGAGACTTCCCACTAACCAAACTCAATTACTGCATCTAACCAAGTTCTAAAGTCTTCTACAACAACCCATATTGGTGGCAGAAGACACAATCTTGTAATTACCAAACAGCATGATGATTTTTCATCCAGGACAACCAAGGAACAGTAAAGACCAGTACAACAAGCTACTAAATTTTAGCTTAGTTAGAATCTCCAACACACGATCATAGCCAAAATTGATGTTAGGTGGCAATCAATAAAATGTGATTCCAAATTCAGCCTTAAACAACAACCACCAAGACATATCACAAGTCAGCAGGAGACAATGTATCTTCATATTCAGCAATTTGAGAGTGAAAAGTAAAAACCAGTAACAGACACAAGTCAAACAGATGATCACCTGCAAGGCCTTCACGGAACCACTGTTGCATTTTACCATCACTTGCAGAGGATTTCATGTGGTCCTTTAAAGTTTTGGTTGAACCAGAACCAAGAGCCTTCCTCTGCTCAGGTGGAACTGTATACACATGAGGATGCTGACCTCTATTTCTTCCAACCTCAGGAATTGCCAAAGCAGAATCCCAATCCTTAGTAATGACCAAACCAGTTTCTTTACTCTCCTTCTTTGCCTCATGAGTCTGAGAAGCCATAGCTTTCTCACCAGCCAGTATAGAATGGATTATCAAGTTTCCATCAATCTTCACCAGCTTATCATTCCTAGGGACATACAGCGAAGCAAGGAGGGGCTCACTGGCATTGCCACGATGGCCGAATTCATCGCATCGTGGGTCTTGCCGTTCATGAGATTCCTCTCCTAGTTTCCGACCCCTCTCATAATCCCTGTGGTCGGAAATACTAAACCTCCCATTGGAATACCCTATATCCTCGTCTCTTTCAGATCCATTCCTAGGACCATTCACAGGCCACACCTTCCCTCCACCTTGATGATTATACAACCTATCAGTAACATAGCTAGACCTACCAGGAACATACCCCACTAAGCCACCAAACTTGACATCCACGATAGGAACAAGCCCACCAAAAAGCAGTATAAAGAAAAACAGACCCAACAAACTAATGCTAGCAACCTTCTTAGTTTTCACCTCACTTTTCTTACCCTCAGACTTCTTACTCTTTGATGAAGAAGCAGGTTGCTGAGGCTTCAACTTTGGAATGGGGACCAAGGGAACCTGAGATCCTTGAGGCTTAACAACATATGGAGCACATGGCATCCATGTATAAGGCATGTGGGCCATGGGAGGAGCATGAGTATACATACCAGGAACAGGTGGAGGAGGAGGGCACATCCCACCAACACCCAATTGCTGCCTTAAAGTGGCATTCTCAGCCATCACAAACGAAATCTTGCTACTCAAATCAGCAATTGTTGAATGCATTGACCGCACCTTCTCCTCAAGCTCTTCCACATAGTGCTTCTTCCTCTGCCTCGAAAGCTGTGCACTTTCCCTGTTTCTCATCAATCTGGCCTTCCTCTTCTCGTCGTCGTCATCAACCACCACATTCTGTTGGGTCTTGTTCTCCACAGGCGCTGATGATCTTCTGAATTTGGTTGTTCTAGTCTCAGCACTCCCTTCACTCTGATCTTGCTTTCTCTTCAGATCACAACCTTTTCCATTATCCTCCAATTTCACGTTCCGATCCAAAATTGTATGTGCGTGTGTCGATGAAATTTCCCTCTCGTAACGGCAACAATCAGGTGAGGGAGAGTTCATGGTTTCGTATACACCCGACCCGCTACCGTTCCCGGAACCCCGCGAAGAAATCGCACCATTCGACGACTCTTCTCTTTCACCGAACGAATCAGAATCATGCGACGGAAAGCTCGAGTCTTTCACAACAGCAGAGTCACGAGGATTCGGTGAAAGCTCGCGCTTGCAGCTGCCTGACTCCGAGGAGGACTGAGAATTCAAAAACCTAGAAACACCGGAGCTCCGATCGCCATAAACAGCACAGGATCCTGATTCCGGCGAGTCTGAATTAGCGGCGTCGCAATCGGAATTCTTACCAGAACAATCGCCTAGATCATCGTTCGTCGGCAAAATCAGGTCGCCATTAGGGTTGCATGCGTCGGGGAGGAGAAAATCGTCGGCATCGGAGGGGATGTAAAGGTTATCGAGGTCGTCGAAGGTGATTTCATAGTCACCGCCGTCGCCAAAATCCATGGGAAATTCGAGATCGGAAGCGAAGGCGTGAGTATTCAGTGTGCCAACACCATTTTCGACGAAAAGCGCGTCCATGGAGGGGATGGGTAATCCGTCGAATTGGGAGGAGAAATCATCGAATGCGAGGTCAGACGGCGCCTCGGCCGCCTGCGGTGCGCACTCGGCGGCGATAATGCCGGGGCCGGGCATGGACGGATGAAGGATTTGGGAGAATTGAGGAATTTTCAGTAATTCAGCAGAAAAGTGTGATGAACGACGACCAAGACTTTGGGTTTTGGGAAGATGGGAGAATGAGGGTTTTTCTCGTTGTTTTGAAGTGTCCTGCGCGTGGGATCACGTGCCATAAAACCAATTACAGGATCAGGATAATAACTGAGATCTCGTTTAGATACGCGCGCGTGGTTTCACCGCTTAACTGAATAGTGTAGATCCGGTTTTGAATTTTTTATTTTTTATTTTTTCTCTTTTAAAAAGATCACAAAAGAATTCGACTAAAAAATTTAGATATAAAAATAAGATGTATGATATATCTTAATATTATAATTTTGGGTGTTTTTTAAAATTGTAGGATGTATACAAATCGAATCATTTGATTTGTGTTTAAAAAATTTTTAAAATTTGAAGTACATAAATCGGATCCGCCAATTTGTGTTTAAAAAATTTTAAAAATTCGGAATACACAAATTGGATGTATCCCAAATTTTTTTAATTTTTTAAATACAAATCAGATGGTCCGATTTGTGTACCAAAAAATCGGACAGTCTAATTTTTATACCTTTTATAAATCGGACGGTCTGATTTTAATTTCTGACACCACATTTTCATAAAGCACTTATACACTTATTAACTGCGTCCTATACCATTCTCTCTTCCATGTATAAATTGAAAAGTGAAAGAACTCTACTTTAAGGATTTTTTATTTAAAGAGTAAATGACCATTTGTACCCACAAAAGATATAAACGCTGACAAATGTAACCATAGAAGAAGGAAACTCACCTTGTAACCACGGAAGATGATCTCCGTGCGCCAGAAATACCCTGACCTTGGTTACGCATCTGGTTCGTTAATATCCGAACTTACGTGGCAACAAAACCACTCCAAACCTATCTACGTGTAATCCAACGTATACCTCTACAAAAACTGAAACCCTAGCATGCCTTTCTTGTTCCTTTCTTCTCCAATATTTACCCTAACCCAGAAATTGAAATCATTTCATTTTCGTTTCTTCTTTAAACACAAACACTGACAAAGAAAAATCATCTAACCCCTGGCCATGTCTCTGCGCAAATGTAACTCTGCTATAAGTAATGTAAGTTGCAGCAATACTACGAGTTCGAGGAAGAAGAAGGAAAAAAAGCTTGATGGGAGATGCTTTTGTGGACTGGAGGTTGCATTAATGGAATCTGGCACGGTAACAAACCCAAATAGATGGTTCATTCGATGTCCTCTCTGGAAGGTAATGGCTTAGCATCTTTCTTTTTTTCTTTTTTTTTTGTGAAGGTTCCATTTTTTTATTTTTGTTGACAGTTGGATGGGTATGGGTATTTTGATTTTCCAGACAAGAGACTGCAAATACTTTATGTGGGTGGATGAGATCGAAGAAGGTTGGGAAGGTCTTGCAAGATCATTAGCTAAAAAAAATTCAGAGCATTGTTATACAATATGTGAAGATGGGTTGACAATCACTGCAGTTAAAAGGGAGAATCAAGAAAGCTTCTCCATGATTGCAAGGAAAATGAAAAAACTCAGGGGCGAAGTTAGAACAAGTAGAATGTTGCTTGTAACTATAGCAGTGGTGTCTGTGTTTTGTTTAACTTGTAATTTGTATTTAGTGATGAAAATATATGATTAATATAATCTGGAGATTGTTGTTTATGAACATTGTTTGTTGTTAAGAATGACAAACTAGTTTGAACCAATTCAGTTTGTTATATTTGATAGGAGTAGTCATGAATGATTAATTAGATGGCATAGATAATCATGTGTATTTGCTTTATTTGACTAAACAGGTCCTGTAAAATTATTGAGATGCTGTCTAAAATGTTCATTTATCATGTATTAATTCTTGTGGTACAAAACTGCAACACAAGTTTATAATTCTATAACACTGTCTTTAAAGGATAAAACAAACTTCAGCTTGTGATACATTGTGGATTCATAGAGAAACACAAGAGAGTAGTATTTGTTAAAAAGTACCTCATATTACCAAAATAAAATTAAAGAGTCTATAGACTGTGCTCAGAACATCATAACAACAGAATGAAACAGAAGAGCCTGTCATCTCTCTTGATCACATGAAACATACCAAAAAAACAAGCCTAAAAGTCTAATTCAGATTAAAACAAGATTGAAGAAGTACATCAAAATAATTGGTTTTCATCAACTAAACAACTATGATTTTGGAGTTGAGTTGCTGCTCCCGCTTGAAACAACATTACCGGGTCCACTAGAAATTCCTCTGCCTCTGACCGTTGTTCCTCTGTCTCTAACAGTTGCACCAGGTGTAGGCATAAACTACATAAAACGTATGGTTGTTCCAGCACTAGCACCTTTCATTGTTTGAGGTGTAACCATTGGTGTTGTTTCTGAGTTAGTTGTGGGAGGGTTGGTAGAGGGAGGTCTGGTAGATGGTGGAACAGTTGGAGGAGGTCTCTTAACACTTCTCCTTTTAGCAGGCTTTTTTATTATTGTAGGGTTCGGTGGGAGATTTGGTTGAGTTTCCTAGAGTTGATACAAGAAGCAATAGATTAGTGATTGCATAATGTTACATAGTTAATGACAAATGAAATGAAATGGCACTTACAACTGCAGCTTGTGGGACTGCTAAACCACTTCCCTCATTAGTGCCTGCTGCTGCTGCCTCAGCATCTGCAGCTTTCAAAGTTTCCTCCCAATACATTTCTGCCAAAACATCAGGATCTTCATCCCCCGCATTTACATGCTCCTGAGGTGCACCACTCTCACTAGCCATTGCTTCTTTCCTCTTTTTGCAACTTCTCTTGTTGTGACCCGGCTACAATCAAAATAGGAAATTGTAGTAACATCATTTTAATTACAGACAATATAGTTACATGCACATAAAATAGGAAATTGTTATAATATAAATTACACAATGATTAAAGAAGATACCTGCAGACAGTATTTGCAGACAATAGTTCCATATTTTCTTTTCGTTCTATGAGGATCGGGGATCTCAGCAGGACCATCATTTCTCTTGTCTCTCTTAAGGGAAGGTCTCCCAATGGGTTTCTTATAGCGAGGTGGCAGAATAGGCAACGTATCTAGCTTCTCCCAAAACTCTTGGCTTGGAACTGGAAGCATTGAATATTGATAGGTTGCATTGTATGCGCCCATCGTTAGCCAGTTATGGGCAAACTCCTCAGGTCTTCTGTTCTGATAAGCTAGGGCAGCACATACATGCCTGCATGGTAGGCCAGTTAGTTGCCACACTCTACAGCTGCATGTTCCCTTGCCCAAATCCACACTAACTTTTATCGGTAAACATTGTACTTCGTACACATTTCCAGCATCGTCTCCAGTTGGCAGAGGTCTCCATTTATTGCTTTCTCTTTTCTCCCTCTCAAGTCTGCTCTGTTGTGTAGGGGTTAATCTTCCGTTGTATCCAATTAGTGATTTCTTATTTCGTGCTATAATTCTCATGACATAGCATCTAACTTCTTCAAGCATGGTGATGATGAGTTTTCCTCTCATCTTCTTAACCTTACTATTAAATCCCTCGCAATTATTATTCGTGTAGTTGTCCACCTTTGGGTATTCACTGAAATGAGCCCTACTCCATTGCTTGGGTTTGATCTTGTCCAGGTATTCCCAAGCTCGAACGTTGATTTTCTTAAGCCTTTCCATGGCAGCATCAAAATCTTGGGTAGTAGTCGCCTTGGCACATGCCCACATACACATTTTCATTTGTAAGTCATTCCACTTTTTTCTATAATTTTGCCATATATGCATGGCACAAAATCTGTGGTTGACTCCTGGATACATCTCTGATAGGGCAGGTATTAATCCCTAACAACACAAGCATATATAACAATTAAACCAGAAATACTAGTTAAATAACAACACAGATGATTAATACATATCCAACTAATTCAAGAGCAATACAACTCAACTCAATATTATGTCACACATAATTAAATAAATAATAATTTTAACATATCATTTTATCTCAATTTTTTAAGAGTTTTCAAGAGTACGTATCATTGTGTACTCTCATGTACTCCTCAGATAGAGACAATAATTTAAATTTATAAAATCATATTTAGTATTTTTGCTTCTTTTTCAACTGATACAACAATATGTAGAACTTGTAAGAGGTTGAATAACAACACAGATGAATAACAATACAGATGAATAACAACACAGATGAACAACAACACAGATGAACAACACAGATGAATAATATTCCAACTCCAAATAATCACTAACAATTCACTCATCATTAATCACTAACAGAATATATGAAGAATATTTTAACTTACTAAATTCTTAAATGTATTAGGTACCTTTTGCATATCTGACATGAAGTTAAATCCATTTGCTCTGAAATCTCCAATGTCCTCTTCTAGTATCTCTAAAAACCACTTCCAACTGGCTTTGTTCTCAGACTCAACAATGGCATAGGCAATAGGGTATATGTGATTATTTGCATCTTGACCTATGGCGGTAAGTAGCTGACCCCCAAAGTACCCTCTGAGAAAAGTCCCATCTAATCCTATAAATGGTCTGCATCCTCCAAGAAATCCTTTTTTACAAGCTTCAAAACATATATATATTCTGAGAAACAGAGGGTTTGAATCAGGTTGTGGATTAGTGTGTATCCTCACTGTGGACCCCGAATTAGTCTTCAGTATCTCATTTGCGTAATCACGGAGCCTAGCATATTGAGCAATCTCAGAACCTTCTATCCTCTCCTTTGCTTTGCCCATCGCTCTATAGATTTTTCTTTCATTAATCAGCACATCATACTCATTTCTGAAAAATTGGTCAGCCTCCCTTACTGTCAGATTTGGTTGGACTCTTATTCTCTCTTCTAATTCATCTACAACCCATTTTCCATTAGCTGACTTACAATGGTTATCTCTGCTGCAAGTGTGTTCATTGACAAATGTCTTCACCTGATAACTCAAGGGAAATGATCTCTTAGCACAATATATTTGCCACGGGCATTCCTCATCATAGCAAATTGCTTTGCTTCTAGTTGAGTCACATCGAGGAAAGAATATGCTCCTTCCAAGGTTGATGTTAAACTTTCGAACTGCCTTCCTAAAATGGATGAGAGTTTCAAACTCCATCCCCAACTCCAACCGGACTTGGCTAACAGGAGCATCAATATTGCTTTGAGGAAAGACTGGAGGCTGATTAGCATCTTCATCACTTGCTATGCTTCTCAATTCTTCGGATTCATAACAATGGTATCCAGCATTTTCATTCGAAAATTCTTCTGATTCAACAGGCACATAGATGGATGGAGGCTTGTCAGGATCAGGATTGGGTATGAAGGATTGTCCAGTTGGGGGAGGCCTTTTTGCTGATCTTCTCTTGCTCACCTTAGGTCTTCCCTCAACTTGCTCATCTGTGTTGGTCTGATTGTTCTGAGGAGTACTGTTAGTATCAGATGGTAGGACTGGGTCTAATTCAGGGTTTGATTGTGAAAGTGGGTTTCTATATGGTTGTGGAATGTATTGGGTTACTTGTTCAGTTGCTTGGGCCTCGTTCTCACTAGATAATGAGACAAAAACTGCACTTGGAGATGTTGAACCAGCAGTATGTATTGGTTGCTGCTCTTCTTCAATGGGATTTTGTGAAGGATGTGATTGATTGGAAGGTGCCTCATCTGGTTGCACAGGTGTTGTGGGAGGCTGAGACATCTGTTTTGCTGGAGATATTTGTCGGGCCACATTAACAACATCCTCCTTTTGGGACTCAACCTCAATCTGGCTGCTTGCTTCATGGACCTCTTTCCTATTCTGGACCTCACCATCCATAAGTCTTCTTCTTGGAGTCTTCTTTGGAGTTGGATTTCTCTTAGCACAAGTCTTCAATCTCACCTTTGATGGAGTAATATTCTCTTCAACAATAACAGGATCATTTACAGGGTGCTCTGTGTATAAGTAAATTCTGTTACCATTCTTCACAGTAGCCTCATATAACTTAACTATGTCCATATCAACCCTTAACAATTTCAACCCATTATCAAGCTCCTTACCAGGTTCTAGCCAATAAAAATCAGTAATGGATGTATATCCAATGTCCCTTAGCAAATCATTTATGAAAAATCCATTGAGAGTATCCACATTAACCCTCTCAATCTCTGTTACTTCCCCACCAACATACCCAAGCTTCCCACATGGACCTCGCTCAAATCTCCCCCTATGATTAATACACAGAGTAATATGCATAGTGGCCATCCCTGCGACCAATACAGTATAGATATAAGGTACCATCCCATGTAATTACAGACAACAACATAGCAATTGAAAATCTAACCCTAACCCAAAAATTTTGAAAACATTCTAAGATGGAAAAACTGGTAATCACATACCTCTGTTCTCTATGGAGTAACGATGGTAGGCTATGGATGGTGGACAACGAGATGCATACAACAATGGTGGACTACGGGTAGTGTGGACGGCGAGATGCAGACAATAGTGGCCTGCGGGTGGTGAAGCAACGACTTGATTAAACTGGAGAAATATCTCTGTTGCGAAATGGAGGTGCTCTGGTCTTCTTCTTCGATTTGGAATGGCAGTGGTGAGTGGTGACAACAATGGAGCTCTGCTAGGGCACAGAGAGGGTGTAAGAATTTTTTTTCTATTTCTTAATAGAAAAAGGGTTACACGTAGATAGGTTTGGAGTGGTTTTCTTGCCACGTAGGTTCAGATATTAACAGACCAGGTGCGTAACCAAGGTCAGGGTATTTCTGGCACATAGAGGTCATCTTCCGTGGTTACAAGGTGAGTTTCTTACTTCTATGGTTACATTTGTCAGCGTTTATATCTTTCGTGGGTACAAATGGTTATTTACTCTTTATTTAAATTAAAAAAAATATTTACCGATTTAAATAAACGGATAAATATTTACTAAATTACATTTAGAGTCATATCTCGGATGCACTGACCCCGTTCTGTGATACAGAACGTGCTGGTCATATTCCGGGTGCACCCGAGATATGAACAAGAGAGCATCTCGAATATATTGTATCTGAAATATGCTCATATTCTGACATGTAGCAGTGCATCCGAGATACGTGTAAGAAAGCAAAACAAGGGCACTGCATCCGAAATATAGTCAAGATTATAATTAGGGTCTCAACACCCAAGATATATTGTACAATAAGTCTATTTATATAAACCATCCCAATATCTCTCATCTCACAATTCACAAACCATTCATTTTTTTCTCTTCTTTCGATTTTGATCTGATGGAGAACAATCAATACTTTTTTGTGGTGGTTTATCCGAATGGGATAGTCAGACACGGTGATGAAAGAGTGATTTTTTAGTTTGACAATACTGTGATGTTGCGCACTTACCGGTTTGATACCCTAGATGTGCTAAAGACAATCATGCTGAGCAATATGGGAGGAGTAGAAACAAAGGAGGTAGGGAGGATTGCATATAGATTTCTGTATGAGCTTCCGAACGGGAAATTTATGAACCGGTTATTCTGGATAAATGGAATCAGCATGTGAGGGTAATGTTTGACGTACATGCGCAACTGATGCCCCCAACATGTGATGGAGTTGTATGCTGTGGTCCGTGATGTAGTTGTTCGGGATGGGCTGTCTCCTCCGGGTCCTGAAGTCGTGCCACTCGAGGCGACACCAATCCACTATGCCCAGCCTCATGATAGTGTCGACGATTCCGACAGTGAAGGCGATTCCATCCATATTGCTGGGTTCGAGTCATCAAGTAATACAATGTCAGAGGATGAGTTTGTGCTGGAGACTCCTAGAGGCACCGTTGGTAGGTTTCTGCTACCTCTGCCTCTGGCCATTCCTCGACTGTCAGATGTTCCTAGCTATTACCAGACGTTGAACTTGGATGCAATGCACTCGGACGATCTTTTCAATGCTGGGGACGGGGAGGATTACAACACGGATGGTGGGGTAGAATTTCGAATTGGGCATAGGTTCAACAACCGAGAAGCAGTCCTACTAGGGGTGAAGAACTACAGTATTCGACGGAATGCGGAGTACAAAGTGCTAGATTTAGATAGGCTAAAATACCACTGCCAATACAAAAAATTCTCCAATGATTGTCCGTGGAGTCTTCGTGTGGCATTACGACAGAACTTGAATTATTGGTATATTTTGTATTATATTATGGATGCATTAGACTCTATACGTTTGTTTTTTGTTTTTGTTTAGCATGTTGTTGACATTGGATCAATATTCGCAGGAAGGTACGTTGGTTCGGTGTATCGAATACATGTCTGGCACTAACCATGTCTCAAGACCATGCACAACTAAATAGTGGGTTGATTTGCAAAGTTGTGTTATCTATGATAAAGACTGATCTTTCGATGTATATCCCAGTGTTGCAAAGTACTGTCCATCAAAATTACCATTTTAAGCCCTCGTATCGGAAGGTGTGAATGGCAAAGTAAAAGACAATTGCAAATATCTATGGCGGCTGGAAAGAGTCATACAATAGGATTTCGGCACTCTTACATACCTTGCAGGAGTGCCTCCCAGGTACGATCCACGAATACAATGCTGTCCCTTATTACAACGGGGATATGGTTGACGGAGAGTGGAATCAATTTGATAAGGTTTTTTGGGCATTTTCTCTATGTATTGAAGCGTTTAAGCATTGCAAGCCGCTTGTATCGGTGGATGGAACAAATCTATACGGCAAGTACGGGGGCGTGCTTTTGATTGCTGTGACTCAAGATGGTAACAACAATATTCTTCCTATAACTTTCTCATTAGTGGAGTTTGAGACAACAGAGTAATGGTCGTTTTCCTCTCAAATTTGAGACAGCATGTTACTCCACAGGCAGGAATCCTGATCATATCAGATAGATCAAAGGCCATTCGCGCCACTCTCAATGCACCTCACAGTGGATGGCATCTCTTGTCAGCATATCATGCTTACTACATATGACACATGGATTCAAACTTCAATTCCAGGTTAAGTCGACCGAGGGTAAGAGGTACTTGATAAATGCGGCATACAGTCCGAGTAAGGAAGGATACGATTGTTACTTGGATGCTTTAGGTACACTGTCCCGTGAGATGGTGGATTGGGCTCTTCGTTTCAGGAAGGAATTTTGGTAGTAGCATTGCGACGAAGGTCGTCGGTATGGTCACATAACTACAAACCTATCGGAGTGTATAAATGTCGTGTTGAAGGGAACAAGGAATCTTCTGGTGGCAGCGATTGTTCGGGCAACATATGAGCGGTTGCAACAGTTGTTTGTACGCAGAGGACGCGAAGTACATGCTGAGTTACAGGGTGGACAGATCCACTCGCAGCGGCTATTGGCAGCTATAGATAAGAACAGAGAGAGCTTGTCGATGTTGCGAGTCACCCATTGTGATTGTTGGGCATCCGTTTTTAGCGTGGGAAGATGTGAAGCCAGTAGATGGTTGGTCACAAACTTCATATCGGGTTCGTCTGACCGAGTGTACATGCGATTGTGGCTTGTTCCAGTCATTGCATTACCTATATCGACACGCCTGGCGGCATGTGCAGCTGCGAGTATTGAGTGGGGTCATTTTGTAGACCCGTGTACACGATGGCCTCTGTATTCAAGGTATACGAGAGGGAGTTTCCACCGATACCAGACAAAAAGATGTGGCCTCCATGGTACGGTGCACGCCTGAAACCCAACTCAGCCATGAGGAGGAAGGCATCGGATAGGCCGGTATCCACTCGGATTCGAAATGAGATGGATGCCATTGAGCGTGCGGAGAAGAGATGTGGGCTCTGCCATGGAGAGGGCCACACTAGACGTGGGTGTCTCAATGCGCCCCACTCGGATCCATGACGACGCATGCAGTTTAGAGTTTAGGTCTTTTTGTTCTAATGTTGTCACTTTGATGTACTGATTGTTATTAAACGTGTTTAATGTGTAATGAAGCATAATTTCTATATAATTAGTTATCTTCGATTGTTATGGGACCATTTTTCATCTACAACATTATAATATTTTCATAAATTCGGATCTTAACTATATCTCGGATGTAGTGCTCCTATTTTGCTTCCTTTTACGTATCTCGAATGCACTGCTACATGTTAGAATATAAGCATATCTTAGGTGCACTCGAGATATGATCAACTCGTTCTGTATCACAGAACGGAATCAGTGCATCCGAGATACGTTTGTTTTTTTGTTTCTCCCACTGTATCTGAGATATAACTCTAAATGTAATTTAATAAATACTTATATACATTTATTTAAATCGATAAATATTATTTTTTTAATTTAAATAAAAAAATTCCTACTTTAGGTGATAAGAGGCATTCGTTTATGTAAATTTGTTTTCCGGTGCGTAATTATCATTATTATTATTTAGTGGTATTGATGATAATTTTAAATGCTAGAGTTTTGAAATTCAATGTGGTCTAAATAAAATTCAGTCATTCAAGTCAAACAGAAAATCATAGAATTTAATTTATTTTTTTCCTTATAACCTATTCCAAATATATTTTTTAAAATACATTTAAGCAAACTTGTAAAAAATGCGGGCGGGAGTGGTTGATTCGTGCGTTGTAAACAAAATGATGAGAGCGTGGAGTTTGTTCGAAGCAGGTGCGCTTGAGGTCTTGACTCTTCTTGACACGCTTTCCTTGCGACTTGTGACTTAAGACAAGGTATTTTTATTGGTTTATTTTTAAAAGTTTATTTATCTGTTGGAAGTGTGTGTCTGGAAACTTCATCGATAGGAATTACGAATAGGAATATGCGCAATATACAGAGTCTGAAAGAGCAATAGTCTATTCCAAATTTCCAAATGCACGAGTTGCGTTTCCGCTACGTCCTGTTGTGTCACGTGAATGTCTTGTTTTTCTTTTATTTATATTTTCGGTCTAATGAATATGAATGTACTTTTGGGATTTATTATTTTGGTTTGTACAAAAACACACACACTTTTTTTATTTTTTGGTATTAAAAACACACACACTAACCTACCCACTACAGCTAAGGTTCGAACCTGATATGGATAAATTTGAGTCAAATACCTTTGCCACTAGCCAACTACATCACATGCCTCAGCCACTACTTTTGGGTTTTGGGAAGATTGGACTACGTAGAATGCTGAGCCCAATAATAATTGAATTTTATAAGCCCACAGACATTGTTGACTGGGCCAACACACGGGTTCGCTGGTAGTTGACTCCAAAATTAGTTGAACAACTCAACAACTTTGGATGTGGCAAATTCGAGTGACAAATAACTAATTTGAGTTGGTCGAATGGTCAGCTCACTCGTTCATTTAAGTAAGTGTCGGAAGTTTGAATTTTGTCTCGTGCATGCAGCAACCCATTGGCCAGCGACAGATTAGCCTTTAACCTGTCGGGTTGGAGGATACCGTTTGAATAAAAAAAAATGGAGTGACAAATTATATGCTTTTTAATAAATATGCTTTACTTAGATTCAAAATTTCATGAAAATCAAATAATGGATAAAAACTCTTAAGTGGTGGGTGTGGGAGTGTGTAATATGAGTAAGTTTATGATATAATGTCTAGAATTAGAAGTTGTTTGATTAATTTTATAATTTCTTGTAGTGTATTTTTTTTTAGAGTTTTGTTCCCTCGTCCAATTTTATAGGTGGTGTAGTTATAATTTATTTATAAACAGATATATCGAGAATAATATTTTATTCATTAAATATTTTGAAATTAGAGAAGGATTCAGATTATTTAAAAAAGAAAAAAAAATCTCACAATATTGCAATATTTTTTATGTAGTTTTAGAAACAAACAAGAATTTATCTTCATTTTTATGTGTTAATATTCTATAAATTGAATGTTAGGCTCATTTTCCGGATTTAGTTCACTATATTGACCATAAAGAATATAGGGAATTGATCTTCTTCTTCAATTTATATTGTAAAGTGTAACTTTTTATTATTTTTTTTAAATAGGACAAAAAAAATATACGAGACAATATTAACTGGTAAAATATTATATTTGACAAAACAATTAAAAAAATTGAAAAAATCTATTTTTAAAAATATATGATTGTCTATTTTAGACTTAAATTTAATGCCTTTTACTTATTTATAAGTGTCGTATTATTTTATGAATAAAATGTTTGTTCTTATGTATAAAAAAAATAATAATACTATACATATCAATATTTTTGTAATTCAGTCTAACTAAATTGGCACAAATTTTAAAAAAATATGCTATCATGTGTCTCTTCTCTATATTTTTTTTAGTACATAAATATTTGTTAGATAACACAAAAAATTATTAATATAACATTAAAATTTAAATTAAAAAATATAAAAATAAATATTTAAATTAAAAAATATAAAAATAAATAATTTTTTAATATTTAAAACTTACCATAAAAGGTAAATTCGGTAATTTCGACACCAAAATTATAGGCACCACAAAATTTGTCTAAATATGTACACGTAGCATATAAATACTCAAATTCATCCCCGAAAGATTACGCGATCTTCATTTTCGTCTCCGAATGATTTTTTTAATCAAATTAGTCCCTGAAAGTTAAAAAATAAGTCAAATTAGTCATTCTGTCAGATGGGCGATGACGTGGCACGCCACGTGGCAGGTTAGCGATACGTGGCACGCCACGTGGCAGGTCAGTGCCACGTGGCATGTCAGTGACACGTGGCATACCCGTGACATGCCACGTGTCACTTGACATGTACAAAAGATTTTTATAGTCAAAATAGTTCTTGAAAATCCAAATGTAAATCATTTTCATCCTTCAAATTTTAAAAATTAGTCAAATTAGTCCTTATATAATTTTTTTCAATAAGTTCAAAACCAAATCAGTTTCCAATAAACAAAAACTCAACTTTCAGATTGTAAAATCATTCAAATACCGAACTATGAAAACGAACCAGCAGCGTTCATTGAACCGGCTTAGCAGCATCCCCGGTAACCACCTCTAGTGGCGGCGGCGACTAGATCTCCGGCGACGATAGCTGAAACTAACATACAGCGACAATGAAGCTTCCGGAAACCCAAATGAAACGAAGACCAACATAAACCCTTACCGGCAGAGTTTTTTCGGCGACGGCGACGAGGTTTTCCGGTGGCCAGAAACATAGAGGCGTAGCTCCCCGCGGCAGCGGCGGCAGCAGCAAGGCACTGACGGCGGCGACAGAAACAGTGAGGAACGGCGGATCTAATGGCAACGCGAGCTCCCTCTCTTCTTCGCGAACGGCGACGGCGTCGGACAGCAGGGAGGATGAATGACGGCGGCGCAGGCAACGGGACGCGGCGGCGAACTCCTTCCTGCGGTGACTCCCTCGTAAGTCTTCTCTCTCTCTCTCTCTTTCTCTATCCGATCTCTCTCTTCGTGCTCGCCGGCAGCGAGCTCGATGGCGACGTGGTGACGCGACGGCAAGCTCCCTCCTCCTCTCCTCCGCCCCGACACAAGGCTCCATGGACGGACGGCAATGGCGGCGACGGTGGCAGTGACACCCACCGCGCTGCCTTTCCTCTTTCTCCCTCACTCTACTTCCATGGAACCCCTCCCCTGCTTCCCCTTTCTTTCTTTTCTTCATTAGGTTTGCAGCTACTACTGCTGGAGGGTTGGGTGCACTAGTGTGTACCGGGTCAGGGGAACCGGGTAGGGTTTTCAAGGTTTTGTTTAGTTTAACATACATAAATTTTGATTTCGAGCATATAATTTTGTTTAGGTTAATAAATACATACATTTCAATTTTGAGTATATATATATACTGCAGCAAAATATCTGTAAGAAAAATGTTTTAGAATAGAAAAAAATAAGAGAGATTTTGAGAATAATTAAAAGAGAGAGATACTTTTATTGAAAAAAATTTTAAGAAGAAAAGATACAATTACTAATGTTTTGTTTGTCAATTATATTTCTATTAAAATTAGTAGTATCAAAAAATATTTCAAATTTAATATTATGAAAAAAATAAAAAAATTATATAAGGACTAGTTTGACTAATTTTTAAAATTTGAAGGATGAAAATGACTTAATCCTAGACTTTCAAGGACTATTTTGACTATAAAAATCTTTTGTACATGTCAAGTGACACGTGGCATGTCACGAGTATGCCACGTGTCACTGACCTGCCACGTGACGTGCCACGTATCGCTGACTTGCCACGTGGCGTTGACCGTAGCGTTGGCCTGCCACGTGGCGTGCCATGTCATCATGCCACGTGGCACTTAACGTGCCACGTCATCGCCCATCGGACAGAAGGACTAATTTGACTTATTTTTTAACTTTCAGGGACTAATTTGATTAAAAAAATCATTCGGGGACGAAAATGAAGATCGCGTAATCTTTCGGGGACGAATTTGAGTATTAACCCAAATTTTTGTACATAGTAAAATTTTATCGATATAGCATACAAATTTACACATAGTACATAAATTTTTGCTGCAAATATATTTTGTTAGTTGAGTAAGTCAAGTATGATTATTAAAAAATTTATATGTTGTGCATAAAATTTTTTGTGTTATATACTGTGTACTAAAATTTATGTGTTATATATATTTTATTGGTTGAGTGTCAATATTTTAAATATGTGATCCTTTAAAAATTTATATTGTATACTAAAATTTGTATGCTTATATCAAAATTTCAGTGTTCTAATTTTTTGAATATATATAAAAGAAAACATGAAGAAATCAATGATAATAAAGGAGAATGAAAAAAAAAAAAAAGAAACAAACAAAAAATCAAACAAGAGAAGAAGACAATAAAAAAAAAGATGATAAAGACAACGATGACGATTATATTATTAAGAAAAAAAAACTAAGAAAACAACACCGAATAAAAAAAAAGATGATGAAGACAACGATGACAATTATATTATTGAGAAAAAAAAAACTAAGAAAACAACACCGACCACATTTAAAAACTGAAATGCACGTATCTCATTTAGTTAAACTTACGTAATAAAATTATTTAGGTGCGTAGCTTTATTGAAAAAAAAATTATAAATGAATTAGTTTATGAAACAAAGTTCAAATTCATTTGCTTGTACGAAACATGAAATCAATTATTTATTTTTATCCTAGTATTTGTTTGAACATCATATCCAAACATAATTGATAAATAAACAAATTTTTTTATATAAGATATCCAAATATAAAATCACTTTAACTTTTATAAAAGATCTTTTAAAAAAAATCATAAAAAAAGATATTTTCTAAAAATAGCGTCCAAACAAATTCTTAACTTAGTTTTCTTTATATATTAAAATCAACAACTTTTTCATATATTTTCATAAAATTTTATAAAATAACACAAATTGGCTTCCAATTGAAATAAGTTTTAAAATTTTCAACTATAGAAAAAAACTAAATTGTAAAATTACTTTTCTTTTAAAACTAAAAACAAATGCACCCTTAATAAACCCCGATAGTTCCGTTTTATAACCAATCTACTGGCTCACAATTTTAAGTTTTTAACCATGTAAAAGATAAAATAAAAAAAGAATCATGTATAATGACTTAAAATATTAAAAGAATATTATTTGAATTGAACCTACAATCCAAATTGTATTTTACTCTTTTATGCACATGTCATTTAAATCTAAAATCCCACATCTAACTCCAAATCTCCAATCTCATTCGTCGACTTACCTTGTTTGGTAAAACCAAATCCGAAAACCGTTTTTTATTCTGTATACTATCCTACAATGGAAGTTATAATTTTGAAAATCCGGTCAAGAAATAAAAAAAGATAACGTTAAAAATTGGTTCTTAAAAGATAAATAAAAACAATATAATAACAAAAAGATTTTAAATTTTTAATATATTGAATGGATTCCTAAAATCTCAAAATGGATCCGTATTAACAAGACCATAAATAAAAGAAGAAAAAACTCGTGGTTTTGAATTATAGAAAGCGAACCACGAAGAGGAGAAATGGCTGGTTAAAAAATTTTGATATAGAAATAAAATGAGTGATATACTTTAACATGGTAATTTTTGTTGTTTTTCAAAATTATGGGAGTACACAAATTGAACCCTCCGATTTGTGTTTAAAAAGTTAAAAAAATTCAGAGTACACAAATCGGACCATGCGAGTTGTTTGATTTTAAAAATTTGATTAATAAATCGCATGGTCCGACTTGTGGTTAGACAAATATGAATTTCGGAAGCTAGAAAACGGACTCTCCGAGTTGTTTGTTGTTATCAATTTTTTTATGAAAGGAAGAACTCGCATGGTCCGAGTTCTATTCACTGACACCACATGACTGTAAAGTACCTGTATTCCCCACATCTGAGTCTAACACCACTTTTTCTTCCATATTCAAATTAAAAAGTGAGAAATGGCTTGGTAACCCCTTTTTTTTGTCTCTTCATATTCCAGGAAATAAATGCGTGAAAAGAAAAAATAATATAAAAGATAAAAAAGTAGGATTATAAAAAAGATAAAAATATCATCGATAATCAATAATAATGATAAATAATAAATATATAAATATATATAAATATATATGCTATCAAGGATAGAGAGAGAAAGATAAGAAGAGGGAGGCTGTCGGGGTTTTCTATCGTCGTTCTAATTTTTCTTTTTTTTCTTTTTTATTTTTTTTCTATGCTTAGAAGGCACAAATCCTTCTCCTCATCCTCTTCTTCATCTTCTTCTTCTTCCTCCTGACCCTTACTTTTGATTCTTTTCCCTCGTAGGGAGAAGGAGGAAAAACAAGAAGAAGAATCTTAACCCAATTTTTTTTTAAATAATAAAAGTTTCGAATTTTCCCCCTACATTAAATTCTATAGATTTTTTTCTCCTTTTCTGAATCGAACGAACCTATGGATTCATCGTCTATTTCCAGCAACGACGTCGTTTCGAAGGAGTCAATGGTTGACCCCTTCTTGGTGGAGGCTCTGCAGAACCCTCGCCACCGTCTCACCAGTTAATCTTCTTCTTAATCCCTAATCTCCCACTCCGATTCCTCATTATTATTGTTGTTATTAATTGAATGGCTTAGTTTTGCTTGAGCTGGATTTAGCTTTTGACCAGTTTCGTTTAATGATTTTGAGTACATCTTTTTCCCCCTTTTTGTAGATTTTGCTGTTGGGTTTTAGAGGAGAATCCCAATTTTTCTTCGTGTTTTGTTTCTGTGTTATGTTTATGTTGGATTCTGTCAGATCTGGATTTGTTCTGGTAATTGCCTGTTGTATTGTGGTAATTTGCGGTTGATGTGATGGTATGAAATTTTTTGGGGTGTTGAGGTTCCAATTAAACCACAATTGTGTTTGTCATGTAATTTCTGTATGATCTTATTATCCTAAGTTTGTTGAAGATAAAATTATGGTTCAAGGGACTTGACTTAAGCCATGTGTTTCTCGTTTTTCAGTCTTTCAATTTTTTATTTTTTATTTTATTTTTATACAGACTTTCAAGTTTTTGTTCTAATTTGAGGTAGGTGCTGAATTCTGAAACGCCAAATTCTTAAATAGGATTCTGATAGTTGGGAATAATTAATCATATAACAAGGTATCTTGGTTGATATATGTGAAGATCATATCCCTGATGATCTGTCAAAATAAATGGAACTTGATTTTGATTTGCTTTCTAGTGTGTGTGTATATATGTGCAACAATGTTAACCGATTCTTTGCCTTCTGGCTAAGGTACATGGGGTACTTTTTGCTGTTACTGGTTTTCTTTGAATTTTAGATTGAGTAGCTGAAATGATGTTTTCTTGGATCAAAACTTTATCATCTTGTAAGCAGATGACTTAAAAGTAATAGGCGTTGGGTGGTTTGCTGCTGGATTTTGTGTTTTCTAGTAAATGAATGAGCTATTATTTGATGGATTTTTTTTGTGCCTGTAATTTTTCCACACATCTTTTCATGAGTTTGGATATTTTCCCCCTTTTCAATTATACCCAAATGTTTTATAAATGATGATATTTATTTATCTTCGAATTTTTTACTCTGTTTACATCTTCAGTTTTGCGAATGGAGCTGGATATCCAGAGGTTTCTAAACAATGCTGATCAGCAGCATTTTGAGTTCCCACATTTCCCTTCGTCCTATCTCAGATTGGCTGCACACAGAGTTGCTCAACACTATGGTATGCAGACAATGGTTCAAGACACTGGCTTAGATGGCCAGGGAAGTAAAATTCTGGTGAGAAAATTAGCAGAAAGCAAGTATCCTGTGGTTCGCTTATCTGAAATACCTGCTAAGCAGTTGGAAAATGATAAATCGGAGCACAAAAAAATTGTCATTAGACCTAGGCCTTCTAAAACTAGTTTAAATGAAGCCAGTGAAGCTGGGACAAAAGGAAACACACTGAGAAGTGTGGAAGAGAGAAAGGAGGAATATGATCGGGCTCGAGCACGTATTTTCAGTAGCTCTAGAAGCTTCGACTCAGGGGATACATCATCCCCAGTCCCCACAGATGTAAAAAATTCTCTCATCATTAAGGATGAGAATGAAGCTAGCAAGATCCCAATGGCTGATCCAGAAAGATGCAACAGTGTCAGGGACATTAGTTCTACCCGAGTTGCCATTTTGCGAGATAGGGAAAAGGATCGTAGCGATCCAGATTATGATCGTAGCTACGGAAGGTCAGTTCTATCACTTCTTTTGGAATTCAGTTGAGAGCTTTCCCAAAATTGAATGCAATGGCTGCAATTGCAAATGCATGTTTGCTCAATTGCTCTTAATTAGAAACTACCTGCCCTTGATGGGTCGTATTTCTGTTAATTTGGCTGGTTTATTTGATGGCACTCTTGATTCAAGAATTTAGATAGCTTGTATTGTGATGTTTACACTTTCTGTGCGGTGTCAACTTTGACTGTAATAGTTTGCCTTTTCTTTTGGTTATGTCATAATTTGCCTATTGTCGGATTGAAATGTGTTATTGATGCAGGTATGCTAGGAATATGCCGACATCTGCTGTTAACATGGTGCCTTTCAATTTGCCAAAAGCTCAACCTTCATTTGCTCAATATGATGCTACTTTTAATCCGTTGGGCCAGATGCCACAAACTCAGGCTTCACTTGGCTACGGTCCTCCGTCAAGCCCAATGATGAATCCTTTTGCTGCCAACGGATTAAATCAAACAGCTAGGGATGTTGCTTATGTACAATGGCCAAGTGCTGCAATGATGTATGCACATTCATATGACCAATTTAGGCATGCTGTTTTCCAGGTAAGCCACAGTTTAATTTACTCAATTCAATTACTTGGTTTACACAAATGTTTCTGTACTAGCTTTAAAATACCGATACATGTTAGAAATAAATTGAATCTTCTTTTAAAAAAGGAGGGAAAAAGTAAAGATCATAGGTTTAATTGGCTCTTGGTTGTTTAAATTAGCTTGTTGGATAGACTTGTTGGGTTTGCAATTTGCAATGTTCTCATGCATGGTATCCGGCTTTTGCAATTTGCAATTTTATGTATAACATACCACTCAAGGATTTGGACTTCAGGCCATTATGATTATCCAACTTCTTGTGTCGTTTATTCAAATTGTGTGGTGTATTGACATCTTTCCATCCCAAACAGTTGTGTTTATCTTCAAAATCTGTGGTTTTCATGATAATGCAGCACTACACTTTGATTGAATCCTGCTTCCTTGCCAAGTATTAAGGAATATTGTTTTCTCTTTTATATTTTCACAATATATACTTCTATTAATTTTGTATTATGATTCATCTCATAAGGATTTGTATCTGTATTGCAGGCTCCGTTTGGTCAACAGCCGTTGAGCTTTGACTATTCACAAAACTACTAGATGACATTTTAGGGGGAAAAGTAATGGAATTGGATGCAGAAGTTGTTACCTTAGTATGTTTAGTTGTTTCATGTTAGGTTTGTTCTTGAGTATTCTATCATAGACATTTGTTGCTGTTGTAGTATGTCTTTGACTTTCAGTTTTGATGGGTTATACTAGCATATATGATATCATATCTGGTACTTCTAGTTTGACAGTCTATATAAAATAGTGGATTTATTTCTAGACTTTAAATTTGTGATAAGGTTTCGGTGCTGTTTCTAAATACCTTGTTAAAGTTGTGGAGGCTAATAGAATAAACTAAAATTTAGCTAAAACAAAATTTCATTATTTTATGCTTTTTATTCACAAAAATATTAGAGGGATGAGAATATTCAATTTAAATATTATAGTAATTTATCCCTTAAGGTTTAAACCTTTTCCCGATTTCTTTTAGATTAATCTTTCAATAATAGAAGAGCTTGGAAAAAGCTATTATATAAAAATTAAAAAACTTACTAGTAAAATTTAATGGAACATGACTCTATTCTATAACACTAGTATTTTTAGCAGGGTATCAATGCAACCTTGTTTTTGAAGCAGTTGTGCTGGAATCTTGGGTTGCAGATCATGGTGTCAGAAAACTAGAAAGCCCAAGTCTAAGGCCTAGGCTTTGTAATAAATTTTTATTTCAATGACAAGTCAAAAGTGGCAATATTTGGTTGGTCCACCTCATGTGAACTGTTCCAAATATGTATTTGTATCCAGTTGAAGAAGCAACGTATATTTAACAGGATATCTGGTGGTCCTCTTCTAAATCTAAGAATAACGCTTGGTCCATTAACCATATAAGATATATATATATTATTGTACTTCATGTTATATTGTCATTATCCATTTTATTTTTCATTTCAATTTTGGTCTAACCGTCCATTTCAATATTTATCTTCTTTTTTCTTTTAAACTATGTTAGGCTTCAATTAATGTTTATTTTAAATATTTAAATAATATTACTCGGTCGTATTGGTCTTATGTTCCGATGACTTTGCTTGTTGTGCAAGTGAGGTATTTATTTTTAGTTTCACCAAAAAAATATTTATTTTAGATTAATAAAATTCATTGTTCCAAAAAAAGATTGATAAAAATGATAGCATTCAAATCTCACTAACAAGTTTAACATTCAGTATTATCATTTTTTGTTTTAAATTTACAGGTGCTCATAAGAGTTTTACTGGCGCATGTTTGCATATTTTATAATTTAATTAGATTCACTAATATGATTTTTTACAGTAATATAAAATATCTATACTTACAATGAACTAAAATTTCATTTTTGTTTTACTATATTTTAAATAACATGAATAAAAAAGAAGTAGAAAACAATAAAGTATAAGCTACATTAGAATGTTAAATTATACACTATTTGCGTTGGTTGATTCCCTACTTTTCTTATGAGATAGACCTATCTTTGCTTTTGAACTTGGTGTTCCTAATTTCCTATATTCTATTCAGATCTTTTACAAGATAAGGAACTAACACAATTAGTTGATTTATCATAGAAACATCTTTATTTGCAATTTGATTGGTGATTAGTGTAGCATATAGATTCTTGATTATCCGCAAGTGGACAAATTCCAATCCGAATGGTCACCAACTGATATTATTAGGCTGTTTAGGTTTCTACCGAAAGGGACTTTACACTTTAACATGGGACTAAAATTAATATAAAATGTAATTATGGGATAATTACTCGGTTAAGGTTACCATTCCAATTCTCATGGCATTTTTTATTCACTTCGGAGAAAAATTAAACTAATACTAACTAGTAATTACTAAGCTGTTAATCTTGTATAAATCAGAAATGTTTGTTAATCTTGTATGAATGATTAGTAAAAGTATGGTCTATACAGAAGGACTTAAACTACAATGAAACTACAATGAAATATTATATTATCAAACTTTTGGGAGACCATTCAACCATAGAACTAATCTTTCAAGGATCCAAAATGGTGACAATAGAAATGGATTCATCATTGAAAGGGGATGATTGGGGAAAAAAAAGTTTACTGCTCATTGTCCATCAAATTGAAGTTCAAGATTGGCATGAAAATACAATAATACTTTGTTCATAAGTCTAAAGGTGAACTTCAGGGTACTATGACTACACTACTTGAGTGGCAAAATCATTCTAACCCTGAAGGTTCAGCTTACCATTTCAATTCAAAAGTGAAACACCATGCGTAAGAACTAGTTCTAAGTTCATAGACATGAGTGAAAAGTGACATGGTCTTAAACAGTAATAGTAATGCTAGTTGAAAGCTTAAACATTGCAGAGCAAAATGTATGGCAATCATCAAAATTCTTAGTGTAGTGTAGGCTACTTATCAAAATTCTGTAGTAATGAAGATGTATGCATATCGATGTCGACATTTATGTTGTCATTCAAAACCAGAAAAGAAGGCCAATGTATAGCTAAGATCATTATAGTGATCAAATAATAAGACTTGGTAAAAGAAATACAGAACTAAGTAAAAACATGAACTTATTGTTTTCATTTAAGCAGGGTAAACCTACAAACTCAAAGAAACTAGTTTTACTTGAGTTCATCTGGCATATAGAATTTAACGCCACAGAGTAAGATTAGAATTTTAAAAGATCGCCTTGCATCAGGCATTAAAGTCTTCTATATAGAATCAAACAATGTACAACTCACCTCTAAAGGACACATAACTTGACACGCAAGAAGACAAAGTCTTCCGCATTAGAGGCTCCCAGATTCAGTTGAAGAATTCACAACCAAATGCACCAATAGATACGCTTCCAACTCCCAAGTTTATTGCCAACTGCAGGCCATAATTACTGAACTCGCCGCAATTCGCTCACTCCTGCCATGAATGCCAATAGAAAACTTCCCAAGAAGTAACAATGTGGTTTATACAGAGCTGCAGCCAATTCCCATAAAACTAATGATGGGATGAATCAACAGAGGACTAAGTCTCACCGACCACTGATTCAAACTCGGAGCTATATAGACATTGTCGCAGCCCCAAAAGTGACATCACGATGAACTTCAGTCACCAGGAGCCGACACAGAACATATGGAATGCTACCAACAAGCAAGGTACTAATTACAGAACTGTCACAGGAAGAACACCATATTGGAACAAACCTATCCCAATTATCCCACAATGACTACTCATGCTTCTAGATCCGAAGAAAATGCCTAGACTCCAATACCAATTAGTAACTCCAAGACACAAATTAACCCCACCTTAATACTAAATAACAACTAACACCTCCTTGCTTAACACCTCAAACATACCAAACGAGAAACTACACCACCAAACGTTGTCTCCAAACAGAGATAACTAAGTTGAGTACTATATATAATAATTTTGTTATATAGAGAACATAACAACCAAATTTCAAATGGTAAATTCAATCATCTCCAGTTGGAAAAAGAGTAAGAACCTTCCTTGCACCAGATGCATTAGCAGATTCCATATCCTCTGCATATCCAGCCACACCTCCACCCATTCTATTGAACTGCTGCTGCTGATTCTGCGGCGGCGGCTGCTGCCTTGACATGAAAGCATGCTCAAAGTGCCCGTTCGGCGGCGACCCAAAATGCCCGGATGCCT